>NW_006159443.1:1366641-1370967 GCF_000334495.1 Tupaia belangeri chinensis
TTTTCCCTTTTTTTTTTTTTTTTTTTTTTTTTTTTTTTGAGAGAGAGATTTTTGCTATAGGGTGCTTGTGCTCGCCAGAGAGACAGAGAGAGATGGAGAGACAGAAAGTGAGAAATCACCTCCCAGGAGGGATGGCCACACTGCAATCTCTTCTCCTCCATTCTCCTCTCAGGATATTGGGCATATACACATATGTACCCAGTGTGAGTTTCAAGCCACCAAGCCCAGGACTCAAAACACGGTCAGTCACATGGGAATCCGCTATGCCACCTGCTGGCCCCATGACTTTTCTACTAATAAACTGTCACGAAACTTCCGTGTGCACTTGTGCTCATACCACAAATACTTCCACTTTTAAACTCAGTACGCTGTTACAAGTTATTGATTATTCTTTGTATGTTATTTATTTCAAATTATTTCACCTATAAAAACTAAGCATTTATGAAAAATTTCATCAAAACTTAACAAATCAGAAATCAATTAAAGGAAAAAATTCCACATACTTTATAGTCTGTCAAAACTATGTCTAGCAGTTAGCCCTGTTGTCTTTGGATTAAGAAAGCTGGATATCACAGCTGACTGCACAGTTTGAATCTCAGTCTTGGCAGCTTGAAAAACACACCTGGCATGTATGTGTGCATGCCCAAAATTCTGGCAGGGAAGAGAAATGGAAGAAAGATTGTGGCATAACCATACCCCTGAGAAAAGTGTACTTTCTTCCTCTACTCCTCTTGCTCCTACTCTCTGTCTGTCTGTCTCTCTCTGGTGAGAACACACACCCTCTGACAATTTTTTAAAAATGTCTAGATACTTGGAATGTTGTTTCATCTCTTTTACCACCATCCTGGGAGAAAATAAAAAACAAAAGCAGAAAAACTACTCCTCTAAAATAAATCTCAAGCAAGATTTTGAAGGAGAACCTGAATGTTAAAACACTGAACAGATTATTGTGACTTCTTTATTATTTTTTAAAATTGTGATTTCTGGCATATGTATTTGTGGGCTATAGTATGGTTTTGAAGGTATGCATACAGTGTATAATAATCAAATCAAGGATATACCAATATTCATCTTTTTCAGCATTTAACATTACATTATATTGTACACATTCGTTAATAGTTCTACATTTTTAATGTGCATTAAATTGTCAATATTTTTAACTCATGTGATTTAAAACATTTAATAGATTACTATGACTTTATTTGTGAAAGAATTATTAAACTTTATTTCTTTATTTTATTTTGACCAAAGAGGAACAGAGTGAGAGAGAGAGAGGGAAAGTGAGAAAGCGAGCCACCAAGTCCAGGACTCAAACAGCCGTTGGCCATGTGGGAGTCTAGCACCCTTAACCATCATGCAACCTGCTGGCCCAACTTTACCTTTTTTTGGGGGGGGGGTTGCATGCGCTTGCCAGAAAGGCCAAGAGAGACAAAGACAGAAAGTGAGAAATCATCCCCCAGGAGAAATGGCAATGCTGCACTCCCTTCTCCTCATGCTCTTCTAATGTAGCCCATCATATACAATCTCCCAACAGAAATTTTCAAAGATGAGAATATTATTTTTCTTAACTTACTTTCCACACATGAAATTGTAAAACAAATCTGAGATGCAATTTTGCTGTAATTCTACTTTATCTGCATGCATGCCAAAGATTCTGAGAGGAGAATGGAGAAGGGATTGTGACATCGCCATCCCCTTCAGGAGGTGATTTCTCGCTTTCTATCTCTCTATCTCTCTCTCTTTTTCTGGTGAGCTCACGCATCCTATAGCAAAAAAAAAAAAGATGATGGCCTACCAAGAGAGATATCTTTACAGAAGCAAAAAGCAAAAGCTGTTGGTAGCATTTTAATCAACGCTAATGCAGCAGAAACACAGAATTTGGAGAAATTGACCCTATTTCCCTCCTAAATCAGAAAAAGATAAACAGGAAGATAAAAATTAAAGCCGTTTAAAATTTTAAATAATACTCATTGAAATTAATAATTTACATATAATCATCTTTGTAGTGTACAGTATATATTTTTCAAGTATGTATTTAGTGTGTAATAAACAAATTAAGGGTACAAACATATTCACCATCTTCAACATTCAACATTACAGTATGTGTGAACATTAAAAATTTGCTGTACTGGTAATTTTGGAATTATATATTGATTTTCAATGATGTTCTGTACTGGGAAAACATAGTTCTAAAGAAAAACAAAGTGATTAAAGCTCAGACAGCAACAAGTTTCATAAATTAATGAGGATGGAATTTTGAAAACAAAGATAATATTAACATAGCCAGTGAAAGAAGAATTTGCAATTTCCATGTAGGGAATTGTGGGAGATAAGAGTTTATAATCTGAAGGCACTAGCAGGTGGCATAGTGGCTAGGGGTGCTGGACTCTCGCATGGCTGAGAGCAGTTTGAGTCCTGGACCTGGCAGATTTGCTTTCTCAGTTTCTTTCTCTGTCATTGTCTTTCTCTCCTCTCACCATTTGGTCAAATTAAAATAAATTAAATAAATAAATAAAGCTAATAGTAAAAAAAATAATTCTTTAAAAAAAGTTTATAATCTGAAAAGATCTGTGGTATAAATCATTGGTCCTGTTAGAGATAGGTAAAAATCATACATAATAGTTCATTAAGAAGATACTTTTACTCACCCACTCTGAGTTTTTATAAGACCATAAAGCTGTACTGTGTATAAAGAAATAAGTTCTTAAAAAGGGCAAAAATAGACTCACAAAACTGTAAAAGAGATGACATGGTAAAATCAGTGATTTGGTGATTTATAGGCTGTACAAAGTTCTTAATTTTAGCCTTCTTTAAATTCATTCCCAAGACAGACTCAACTTCATATACCATTTTGAACTTTTCCTTTATTATCGAATTTTATACAATGAATAATGGTCATAATAATATATAAAGTATGAAACCTATCAAATAATTGGTGAATTTGTGTGTAAAATAGTTGAATCTGAATTTTTAGCCTTTTAGTCGGGGAAGTTAATCCTGACATTCAATGTTATTTTCAATATGTGAGGACATATCCCTGTCTTTTCACTACTATCTCTCTCTCTCTCTCTTTTTTTAATTTTTTCTCATTGTTCTGTGTTCCCTTACTTTTGTTCATCTCTCTCTTGTTTTCCTGGTGTAGTATTCTCTTAAGTATTTCCTAAAGAGCTGATTTGGTTTTAATGAATCCTTTCAGCAACTGTTTATCTGGGAATTATTTTATTTTTCCTTCCCATATGAAAGATAATCTTACCAGGTATATCTCTTGGCTGAAATTGTTTTCCTTTTAGAGTTTTAAATATGTCTTCCTATCATTTCCTTGCCTACATTGTTTCAGTTGAGATTTGATTTTAGTCTAATGGAGTAAGCTTTGTATGTTACTTGACATTTCTCTCTTGCTAATTTTAGAATGTTATCTTTGTCTTTGAACTTTACCAGTTTGGCTATGATATGTCTTAAAGAGGATCATCTTGTGTTATATCTATTGAGTTGTTGCAGTTTTGCACAGAAAAACAAACAAAAATGCACCATGACTTTCCCAACAACCTAATATTTGGTGTTCTTTATATCTCCCAGATTTGTATTTCCTATATGCCTCTCTAAATTTGGAAAATTTTATGCTAATATATGTTTCTTTGCCTTCTAGAATACCTATTATGTGGCTATTCAGTCATTTAATGGTATCTAGAATTTCCAATATGTGGTTCTGATTTTTAATAGTTATTCTTCTATTACTTTCACTTGTTTGGACTAAGTCAGAGGTTTTATCTTCACGGTCAGAGATTATTCCTTCTGTGTGGTCTAACCTGCTGTTGATACTTTCAAGGAAGATTTTGATTTCCTATATTGTATTCTTTTTTCTCTGTAAGTTCTGATTCTTTTTCAGGGCATTTCTTGGTTTTCTCCGATTTCTTAGGTCTCTGCTTTGCTTTTTAGTTAACTGGTGATATACTAACTTCTTTTTACTTCTTTGAAGTTTGTTTCAAGCTGCTGGGTCTGGGACTTGAACCACAGAGTCATTGAGGTGGGATCCAGGGTTTTAACCATCATGCCACATGCTGGCCCAAGAATTTCCTTCTTTGTAAGACTGAATACTATTGGATTGTAAGAAAATATCACATTTTTAAAATCCATTCCTTCTGGCTACTATGAATTATACTGCTTACATTCTTTTTGAAAACATTTTTTATAAAACATTGACTAAAGGCGCGGAGGCCGCCCGCCAGCCGGACGGCACTCGGGGCTACCCCTCCTGGGGGGCTTACGCCCCGGCGTTCAGCTGCCTCTCCCGGGCCGGCGTGTGGCCTTTGGACCAGCAAGCTGAAG
>NW_006159443.1:1372060-1374883 GCF_000334495.1 Tupaia belangeri chinensis
AACAAAGGAGAGGGAAAAAAAAAAAAAAAAAGAAAAACATTAGGAAATAAGAAATGGAAAATTATTTGTTGATGATGATAACATGTATGCTGATGTGCTTGATTGAACCAATATACAGTGTAATCTGGATGGAAAATCTCATTTTACATGTTGTAATGATGTACAGTGAATGAATGTAAATAAATAAATTTAAATAAAAGAAAAAAAAACATTGACTAAAATATTTTACACTCTAGCTAGAACATTTTCTCAAAAAGATCAAACTGATATTCTTTGTCTTCTAAAGTAAATCTATTCATTTGGAGAAAAAAATTCTACATTGTTCAATAATATTGTGATTACCTCTTACAAGTCAAAGATGCTTCGCTAGTTGAAAGGTATGCTGTTCTTGGGAACCGGCAGTGAGCATAATGGCTATGTCGCTGAATTCCCACGTGGTCGACTGAGGTTCACGTCCCGGACCCGGTGACTTAAAACTCATGCCAGGCGCGTGTGCGTGCGTGCCCAAGATCCCGAGAGGAGAATGGAGGAGAAGGGATTGCGGCATGACCATCCCCCCTGGGGGATGATTTCTTGCTTTCTGTCTCTCTGTCTGTCTGGTGAGTGCACGCGCCCTATAGCAAAAACCTCTCAAAAAAAAAAAGAAAAGTATGCTGTCCTCTTAGCCACTTATATATACACACTTAATTTTGGAATTCACATGGTATAGACATTGTAGTATGTCTCCGTCTTGTTACTAATTTAGTTACAAGAAATTTACTTATTACCAAGTTTGTGCCACTGAAAGGTAACAACCATTTGCCAGAGTCACCTAGTAACAGGAACAGAAAATAAATCCTTGTCTTCTAATTTACTTGGTAATTAATTCTATATCAACTTTGAAGTTACATGTAAGCTTCAGATCAGTACAGTTCAAATATCAAGTAGATTTTAGAATGAATCTAGGTCTCCCTCAATAAATAAGGTAATTTATTATTAATGTTTCCTTATTATATGGCTTTTGTAATAAAGGACAGATTCCTAAAAATTGTATCATGAAAATGAGATATGGGGCCCATTCTCAGTGGTATAGGTGGTAGAATGCTGAAATACAGTACTGGAAGCCACAGGGCTGACTGGGTTCAAATCCCTGGTTAACCTGGCACATTCTGGGTATATGTGTGCAGGCACCCAAAATCCTGAGGAGTTGGTGGATTTTGGGAAATGGGTCACACTGTGACAACACACTCTTAATGAGGCCGTTCTTCTCTCACAGATGCCTCCACTGTCTATCATGAAAAAAATAAATAAGCTTTTTAACATTGAAGTCACCTTAGAGCTCTACTTGGGTAATTTCTCATTTTATATTTAGGTCATTGCACTATAAGCCAAACTTCATAAATAATTTATCATAGCAAAAACCTCTCACATAATGGTTATGTCGCTGGACTCTCATGTAGTGGACTGCGGTTCGAGTCCTGGACCCGGTGGCTTGAAACTCACGCTGGGTATGGGTGCATGCCCAAGAGCCCGAGAGGAGAATGGAGGAGAAGGGATTGCGGCATGGCCATCCCCCATGGGGGGTGATTTCTCACTTTCTGTCTCTCTGTCTCTCTCTGTCTGTCTGGCAAGCACATGCACCCTATAGCAAAAACTTCTCCAAAATAAATAAATACATACATACATACATACATACATAAATAAATAAATAAATAAATAATCAGAATAAAAGAGGCATTAGTCAAATAGGAACAACCTAAACCTCATCAAAAGGAAGATTCTAACTTAATAGTTTTCAAGGCAGTTTACTAGGAAGTTATTTTATATTTTTAGGCTACAAGACTAGGTGCCATAAATCCAAACCTTTCATTTCATGAACTGCTATTAAAATGGAGGTGTTTATCAAAGACTGGATCTTGTTGATACTTGCCTGATTGAATACTTTTTGGAGGTGAACTATTCATGTAGGAGAATCATCACACTGTTCAGTAATACAATTACCTTTTCACAAATCTATTGCTATTTTGTTAGATTAAAATTAGACTGCCTTCCTCATACTTACCATTCCTCCCAGTCGCCCTCTTAAACATTGCCTTTCAGCATGATTTCTTCATGAAGACACAAAGGAATAAATGTTGGGTTTCATACTATAAAGAAATTGTAATAAATCACCCTACTATTGTCACTAAATTATGCCACTCAAAGGTGACAACTTTGTCATCTGTTTCAAACTACTGTGCTCAGTCTCTCAAATAATGTCACATTAAAAAGTAAGCCAGAGGAGAAGAAAAAATAATTCGTACAGCCCGTTTGCCTAATAAAGGATTCAATCATTACAGCAAATACTGAATAAGCAGGTATATATTGGTTTGGGCATGGAGGGCCCCTCTTCATAATTCTAAACCTACAACAATAAATTAGAAAAACTATTACTTACATTTCAAAGGAATTCCTTTTAAAAAAAATTTTTGCCAGAGGGCATTAAGAAAACACCCCCCATGAGGGATTGTGGTCACACCTCAATCCTATCTCTTCCATTTTTCCCTCCTTTCAGGATTTTGGACATGCGCACACACATGTACACCTGGCATGTTTTTCAAGCCACTGGTCTGGGACTCTAACCAGGTAGTGGGCCATATGGGATCCAGCTGCCTCAAGTGCTTGCCACTGGCTGGGTCTCTTATTATTTTTCTTTTAGTATATGGGTTCACCAAGCCTCTATTCTGCTTCAGAATCTTAAATAGGCACACTTAATTGACAGAACATAAATTATACCCTGAATGCCAAAAGCAAAATAGCCTGGCAAAAATGAGATTCCCAGGCTTCCAGCCCTATGATACAGGG
>NW_006159443.1:1374909-1437184 GCF_000334495.1 Tupaia belangeri chinensis
TGTAGAAATACATACATACACACACACACACACATACATATATGATAAATGCTAATGGTGTATATTACTATCATTACATATAATTTACACACATGAGATACACATACACACACACACCTGATAATTTGGGTAGGGGTTTCCCTTTGCTGCCTATCAACTTTACTAGCCTAGAACACACTATCCATCCAGCGTTCCCTACAGGAAATCATGTATAGGCACTTCTGTGGAGAAGGTTATAACACTGTGTTATGACAGGTTTGCTTTACTCATGAACCCTTATCTTATTATCATTTATTCAGCAAATAGTTCAAACAAACAAAAAGGGATAGAAATGAGCCATATAAGCCTGGAGAGTCAATTTCCCATTTAGGAATTAAATGAAGAGGCTTTTCCCTAAGACTTTTTCCAGAGCAGCCAGCTGGCTTGCATTTTAGAAGCCAGTTCCAGCATGTGCTCTTCTTGTGTTTGCATCTGAGTAGTCTGCTATTTGGCAACATTCCTTAACAGTCATCCTAAAGAGAAACCACAGTTATGTTCCTGGGTGACCATACATCCTATTTAGTTTCCTGAGAAATTATTAAACAACAGAAACTTTACATACGTCATGTAGTTTCCCTCAAGGCCTATGCTTCTCCAAAGGCATGTACAGTAGCAAATACAGGACCTTGCCTTGGAAGGTCATTTTTGAAATGATAAAGATCAACTACTAAACAATTAAGGCTCTTTCTAAAAGAAAGAAATGATTCTTGATTGGAAATCAACAGCAATAACAACAAAAAATTAAGGATAAAACTTTAAGTCTTTAAAAAAAAATTTCTTTTAAATTGTTCAGCTCAGCTTGTCCAAGCAATAATCTACCCAAATTTCAAAAGACTTAGCCCGTCATTCTTCATAGGAAATGGCATTTTAAAATAAAGTCTATTTTATTCATGATAAAAGCACATGCAAAAAACAGAAAGAGGCCCCCTAGACAGGGTTTCCTCACAGTGGGACCCCTCCCTTCCCAGCCCTTCAGTTTGTCAGGGTCCTCAGCACCTTACATAAATCCAGCATTATTTTCAAGTCAACCAGGGGACCTGAACCCACAGAGATAGCCTCCAGTACTGCAATTCAGTTTACCATCAACTGGGCCACCATTCTGGGCCCAGCATAGTATTAACAGTTGATGTTAGTAGGCTTGTGTCATTCAGATATCCACGTCCTACATAGATCAAAGATGGGTTATGCCGATCTATCACGTGGCTGCCATATGTCACCACAGGGCTTCCGGAGAACTGACAGCCACAGGACCATATTCCATTGTCTTTTCAGTTCATCACATTAGTTTTCATTTCTCAAATGAAAAGGTTGATCTAAATTTTCCTTAAAGGTCTTTTCAGCACTTACTGTTGATTAATTTCGAACAAGAGTTTGACCATGAAGATTTTATGTGGCCAAAATAACAACTCCAAGCAAGAAAAAAACAGGTAAATTTAGTGTCGTATAAATACAATTTTAAAGCTGAATAACTAACTACCAATGACGTTAGAATTACTATTATTAAATTTTATTGTCCACCAGAAGTCACAAACTATGAATCCTGGAGGAATAAAACATGGTTTAGCTAACGGTGGTAAATGGAGGCAGATCTCATGACTCAAAGTCATGGTTCTCAAATGTCAGCATTCTGGTCCTGGCTCCAGTTACAACCATATTTAATATGACCCCAGTTCAACTCTGGCCATGTACACATGGAGAGTGAATTTTCAGTCTTTTGAATTGAGAAAATAGCAACTCTATGTGACTCAACTGAAAAATCTTCCCAAAGCTATGACCTAAGTTACTCATCATGGATAAACAAAAGAAAAAGGGAAAGACCATAGGGCCTTGTCGCAAACCTAGTCATACCTTTTATATTTTTATTTTTTTTTTAAATTTGTCAGAGGACACATCCTCCCCTCCCCCAGATAAAGAGAAACAAAAAAAAAAAAAAATGAGAAAGCACCTCTCCCACGAGATGGGCAAGCACATACATGCACTTGGTGTATTTTTCAAGCCACTGGGTACAAGACTCAAACTTCACAGTTGGCCATGAGGGATGCAGCTTCCTTAACAACGATGCCACGAGCTGGTCACATATTCTCTACTGAAGGACTAAAGCTATCTGAATCAACTTCGTCAAAGGAGTTCATTGTTATGATGTGTATTTAAAGAAGTTTCCTTACAATGTTATCAACTGGCAGTCACTCAATAATCACTGTTAGTCTCATACTCTTTGAACTTTCTCAAGGATTAAGCCTTAATGTAATTATCTCCATATAACTATAGGGAACCGTGCATGTATCTCTGAGATTTAATCACTTATATTAGTTCTGTACTGGAATAAACTATTATGGACCTGCCCCATCACCCCCTTCATCAAGAGCAAGAACTGTCTTTTTTTTTTTTTTTCTTCTTCTATAGACTTGCATCCTCATATTCCCTAGGGGTATTTTCACTTAATGGTATTTTATAAATAAGAATCCCAGTAATCAAAACACATATTGTAATCCCTTCTACTTCTTTCCTAATCTCCGAAATACCCATTTTAACGTTCTTTACATTATTTTCTATTCATTAATACCACCTAATCTCTTAATAGGACATCAAAAAGAAATATGTAAGCAAATTAAAAGATTTTTCAAATTAGAAATTTTATCTGAATATTTGTAATTATCAACCTTTGTTCCAAACATAAACTTAAGCAAGTGACATTTACCTCCACTTGTCAAGGAAATATCCTCACTTGAATGTTTGAAGTCTGAATGTCATCAACTAATAAGATTTGAATCCCCACTATTTAATTTTCTAGCAGGAGTCTTGCTCCCACAGGTTGCTAATTATCTCTTTTGTTCATGCCCTCTTTCTCCTTGTAAGCTGTAGATTCTTCAACAGGAGCACTATTTTATTCCTATGGACTCACAGAGACTGGTACACCAAATGTTTGCTAGTGATATGCTGTGTCTTGTAAGCTATCGTGGTCTGACATTCACTGCAGTAATGGTGACCCAGATGCAATGGGGCAGGCAGCAGGGATGGTACTGAATGATGCAGGAGACCATTTGGGAAGGCTCTGGGTTTGTGTTCTGGGTCTACCCCCAAATATACACATCAGCACGTCTGTAACTTTTGACTGACTGGAGGGAAGATCCCAGCATTAAGACCTTAACAAGGGTTTCTATCTCAATAAATAACCTTTAAAAAAGATAATGGCAATTATGCTTCCTCAGCAATTACAACCCATACCTTCTATTCCGAATAGAGTATTTTGAAGCCTTCCTCTACTTTCCCTGAAGGAAAGTAAAAATAATTTAAACAAGTACAAAAACATGAGGAAAAAGTTAGAAAATATTATAGCCTATAAAATAGCACTCTTACACCATTACTGAAATCATCTAGTATGTGAAACTAATAAACTCCAAAAAGATAAGATGACATTTTGCAGAATTGAGTTTATTTTTAGTTCACTAAAATGTATTTTGCCTGCCTAAGTACATACATAAAGAATCCCCTCTGATGTACAACGCACTGTACTCTTTTTGCAGAAGTGTCATATCGGATGCTTTCTATTAGCCCTCAGGCAGGAAAGATCAGCCATGCATTTGGGCCACGATTTGGAGAGTCAGAACCTTGTAAATGCAGTTACCATTTTAAGTGGAAAAGAATAAAGACTCTTCTGGTAAGAGCCAAGTAGGCTTGTGGTAAACAGAATAATGATCATCCACCAAATATGTTCATGTCCTAACCCCAGAATCTGATCACTTATTATGTCACATGGCAAAAGAGATTTTGCAGACCATGCCATGGTGGCAGAAGTGGTAGAATGTCCAAGTGCAGTGCTGAAAACCATGTGGTGACCATGGTTCAAATCACTGGCCAGGTCAGCCTGAAACTTGTCAGGATGTGTATGAGTGCCCAGGTCTGGGGAATTGGAAGGGCATCATGGTATGATCAGATCCTATGGAGAGTGCTTCTCTCTCTCTCTCTCATGTGCACACTCTATGTGAATAAAAAAATAAATTAAAAAGAGATTGTTTGCAGATTCGATTAAGTTAAGGATCTTGAGATGGGGAAATTATCCTGGATTATCTAGGTGGGCCCAATATAAGTGTCCTTATATGTAAAAGAGGGAGGCAGGAGTACATGTCAGAAGGAAGGGGATGATGGAAACAGCCAGACTAATACAACATGAGAAAGACTTGACTAGCCGTTAATGGCTTTGAAAATGGAACAGGCCACTGTTGAGGCAGCCTCTAGAAGTGAGAAAAGGTGCAGGGTGAATTGCCCCCCCCCAGAGTCTAGTTCCCCCCAAAAACAACATAGCCCTGAGAACATCCTGATTTTTATCCCAGTGAGGCTCATTCCAGACTTCTGACTTCCTGAACTATAAGATAATGAATTTGTGTTGTGTTAGGTCACTGAATTTGTGGTAATTTGTTATAACAGCAATAGAAAACTAATGCAAGGTCACTGAGCCTTGAAAGCTCTGTTCTAAATAATAGACCATCACACTGGGCTAACCATATTGAAAGAATAGCTGCACCTCTCAGACCTAGAGGAAGTCAGTGTGGAAGGAAAGAAGGACAAGAAATACAAGGAAGAAGGAAGAGAGGGAGGGAGATGCTAATTCACCAAGGTCACGCAAACATGAATTTCTCAAAATTCAAGGCTTGTACAGATTTTGTAGAAATGGACTACAGAGAAGAGAAATGTTATGAAGACCTGCTAAGTCATAAAAAAATTGTTAAAGTAATTATATATGTATATATATATATACACACACATACACACACACATATATATACACACACACACATATGTGTGTGTGTATGTGTGTGTACATATATATACATATATATGTAATTTTAAATTTTACCAGGAATGGGAATAAAAAGGTATAAACAGCTTTGCTCTATAGATCTAGGCATTTCAAATAGTGGACAATAATCTCTGTGGGCATGCATGAAGTATTATTCATTTTTTTCTATATTCATGACCCAGGAGGGTACCTAACACCAAGCAGGCACTTAATAAGTATTTGTTGCATAAAAAACAGAAGCTCTAGGAAGTAGGTTCTGCAGAAAGAGATAGAACTACAAAATAAGAGGTTCTTCATTCATCCCTTCAACATGTATGGTGTGCCAATTTTGTGCAAATGTGATAGACTAATAAGAGAAATATAGTCTCTGCTGATGTGAAGTGTCAAAAATTTTCAGTCCTCAAGTACCCTTCAATCTTGAAGCATCTTTGAACATCACAATTCCAGAGAGATACTTTAATTTTGACAATTACTATCTCATTGTGACAGCTTTTTATAGAAATTTTTTGAAGAATCTGAATTAAGTCATGTGCCTCAAAAAGACATGTCATTAATCAGTGACAGATTGCAAAAATAATGGCGGTCCCATAAGATAATAGTATGCTACACCATACAGCCTTAGGTGCTCACCAGTCCATGTAGGTTTGTGAAGGAACGCTCTATGGTATCCACACAACAATGAAATCACCTCACAATGCATTTCTTAGAATGTATCCCCATCATTAAGCAGCATGTCAATGGAGCTAAATTAGTTTAAATAGAATTTTCAAAAATAAAAAACAGGTTTTCCAGTTTAAATACAGTTAATCCTTTAAGGGTATTTCCTGCCTCTAACTCCAAAGCTGCCACCACTTTCACTCACACAAGTTGAGCAAAACCAAGTTGTGTAATGAGATAGGTATCCCAAGGACAAATAGAAAACAAAAAGGACTTCGAATCAATGAACAAAGTATGACAATTTTATGGAAGGTCATGGATGGAATAACAACTAGAGAACATATCCCCCTACACCCTGGTAGGATAGGGATCTTGTTACATTAGCAGTATGTAACAACATTGTTACAACACCTATGTTAGGTAGTTAGGACACAAGGACACAGTTAAGGAGGGCCCATAGAACTGCTTACTTTGTAGCGGTTCAAAATAAAATGGGAAATAAGCAAGATAAAATGGGGAGAAGATAAAGAGTAGCAAGCTAAGGAACACTTGAGGCACAGATTTTGACTAAACAAAGACTCTAACAGCAACAACAAAGAGGATAAAAGGGTACCAAGGAAAGGAGACAGGGCCTGCTTGCCTACTTGACCCTGGCCCATTCTATAAGACATATCTTTTCTCTTCTCTATCTCAATCTCAATCATCTCACCTCTCCTGTCCCTCTCTCTCCCTCTCTAAACCTTGTTTATTTCCTTGTCCTTCGATTCTCTGCTGCAACAGGGAAGCACGGACCAGTTATTTCTCAACCTAACACCTACTCAATAAATGAATGAATGAGCTTCTCATGATTCAGGGTTGAGCTACATTCTTCTTAGAGACAGATGTATTTTGTAAATACAAGAGCACTTTAAAAATCCACAGAGGGCTGGCCCTGCAGCAGTTAGGTTCTACACAGAGGGAGCTGGATCCTACATGGCTGACCTGGTTCAAGTACTGGCCCCCTCATGTCACCCTGGGTGCATGCACATATGCCCAGGATCCTCACTGGATGAAGATCTGGAGGGAAAACATTACAGTGTGATCAGGCCTCTTGGAGGTTTCTCTTTCTGTCTTCCTTATGTGCATGTATGCACCCTCCAGCATTAGAAAGAAGCAATTCATGGAAAAATGGAATTAAAGCACACATTTATTTTGGTGCCCAAAAAACTAAACTTTTTCATAGTATGCATTTTTCAGGAAATTTTGTGAAGACCCTTTCCTAATATACGCAGTGTGAACCCTTAGAGATACAGAGCACTCTAATTCACTTCTGACTTTAGTGATGGTGAGACCAGCAGAGATTAGAATTTGGTTGTGATTTAGTCATCATTTCTTTAGTTTGTCAACTGACCTTTGCCCAGATAGCACTTGGTCAACACACACAGCTGAGAGCTTCCTATCTTCATTGCCTGCAGCAAATTTAAGAGGAGACAAGTAGGGTGTTGCAACCTTATACAGATTTAGAAGGAAGGGAAAGGGGAACTACTACTTGTACTGTCTACTGAGTTTGGCTAGACTAAACTCAGAGCTTTTTTTTTAATTATAAAAAGTCTTGAGTGTCAGCCTCAGGAGAATTTATAAAGTGAACAGATGTTTTTGATCTGCCTCGTGCTTCTTCCTGTCTTCCACTGCATCTTCTCATGCCCAACTTAGAGGCTCTCTTTGCCTCCTGCCTTCTGTGTCTCCTCTTGCTGCCAAGGGCCTCCCCTCATCAGAAGAACCGACTCCATTAATTCCCAGCTGACTACAAAATACTCAGATCAACAACTGTGCTATAATTGTTAGTAGTTTAAAGTATTCCTTCTCAGAAATTCTGCCTTTTAACATACAGTGTATAGAGATCTTTCCTAAGTCTCAAAGAATATAGCTTGGCCAAAAGGGTTCTCAAAGATTTCTCAGACAGCGGAAGCCCTACTGTAAGTTTGATAAAAGTCACCCCTCTGGAAGTCCTGTCCATGCAAATGTAACATGCTAGGAGTCAGACAAATAGCATCATATCATACAGAGAACACCTGGTGTACTAGAAGATCTCGCTACTGACTTGCAAATAAACCAAGTGTGGGATAGATGCCGTGTGCTGCTCTTGCACGTTGTTTTCCCCTGGATATCGGGTTCTTTGACAGACCCAAACATCCCAACAGTGGTTCGCACTTCTGTGGAGTTACCATTTTCCTGCTAACAAAGATGTTCTTTTGCCCTTGAAGAGTATTCATAGAATTTCACTATATTACAAACAGCTCTGCCAAAGGAAGAGTTTTGTTTCCTATAGTGACTTTGGCATAGCTCTATACCAGAACCACTAGATACTTCAATAGTTTACATATAAGGGTATCTCAAAAAAGTTCATGAGAAATGTACAAGTGTATCTCAGTGTTAAATATTTTGAAATCCACGCAGTTTTATCATAATACATATTTTCCACGAACTTCTTGAAAGCCCCTGATACATTTTTTTTAAGTGATACTAAGTAGTTCTTTTAAAAGATGCAAACTAGGTAAATGCTGCTGCTATGCTTAATGGTATGGTAAGTCAAGACACATCATTATTAAAAATTCAATGTGGGAAATGATTTCTATAATACAAACCGTATCAACTTCCTCATAGCCAGTAGTGTAGCAATGGCACATCGACCTGAGGAGGAGTCTCTAAGGCCTGGCAAGAGGTTCATCAGTGGGATGGGGTTATTTAGGTGGATGGTTTGTCAACACGTCTCACGTGGCATGTACAGTAATAGTTTTTATGACTACAAGCACGGGAGAGCCTATTTTAAAGTCACAACCGGGGAAAGATATAAACATGGACCGTAATTGTGGCTGTTGCCTGTCATTTCAGAACTATTCTTTTGTTCGTTGCCACTAGCAACAAGAAAATTAGGCTAAAGAAATTTTAATCAAATAAATACTGCTCTGTGCCTCCCTCATCAGATATCTTGCTGCATAGGAAAGCGGGCAAGTACAATAGAAATCAATAATCTGAGATGTGAATTCTTTAGATGGAACTTTGAAAAATCTTAAGACAATACTCATCAATCATAAAGATTAGGTTACTGGTGACATGAAAAATAACCTGTATTGAGTTCATGAGCATCCTTCTGATCTGCGATGGGAGGAACAGTGACATTTGCTCCTCCAGCCCTCATAAGCAGAGGCAGAGGCTAAAATAAATACCTAGTCTTTGAATCAGTAATTGATCTGAGCTCTAGCATTGCCGATGGTACCTTGCAGGCCTTGATCATTTGAACAAAGTGAAAAGAAAGGCATCTTGAGGAAAAAAATGAATAAAAAAGTCTTCATCTCACAATAATATAACTGAAGCTACTCTTAATTAAGCAGTTACTATGCCAAGCACTGTGCTAGATGTTTACGTATCTTAGCTCATTTGACCTCCATATGTCTCTTTAGGTAAGCTCTTCTACTTCTTTTTGCTCCATAAGTAAACAGAAACTCTAACGGGTTAAGTACTTTGCCTAAAGTTGGACCACAAGGAATGGCAAGTGAGAGGGAGGCCTGGTTGTGCACAACTTCTATGACATGGCTCTTTTTGCTCTGCCACACTGGTTTTCTGAAAATGCTGGAAACTACTAATCATTCATGGTCTCAAGTATTACAGGGTCAAGGAGGACCTTTCATGTGTTAGGCACTTTACACACATTATCTCCTCAAAAACACCGCAGTAGTTATTTAGAATACCGACATTCAAACCCATTAAGGAATTAACCGAGATGACAGAAATATTAAGTGGCACAACAGCTATGTAAAACCAGTAGCACCTGACTCAGACACATGTTCTTTCTGCTCTCTCACCATGTCTCCCACAAAGTGGAGCCTTGAGAGTGAACCAGCAGTTAGCGTAATGGCTATGTCGCTAGACTCCCACATAGTCGACCGCGGTTCAAGTCCTGGACCCGGTGGCTTAAACTCACGCCGGGCGCATGTGCGTGCGTGCCCAAGATCCCGAGAGGAGAATGGAGGAGAAGGGATTGCGGCGTGGCCATCCCCCCCGGAGGGTGATTTCTCGCTTTCTGTCTCTATGTCTGTCTGTCTGGCGAGTGTACGCGCCCTACAGAAAAAAAAAAAACTCTCTAAAGAAAAGTGGAGCCTTGAGATAATGCTTGTGGTGGTGACTGAACAGAGATCATCTTAGAGGAGCTTTTAGTTGAATGTGCTTAGGTTTTAGAGCATAATGTTTGACCTGTGGCACAAGCAAATCTGTGCACATCTGAGATTACTCTATAATAAATTCTCCTATATTTTCAAGTTTTCATTGGACACCATAAATCTCCTTAAAAACTTTTTTTTTCTAATTCTATTTGGTTTTTAAAAAGGTAAAGAAAAGGCACAATGGATAAAAAGAAGAGAAATATGTAAAAGTACATTTAATTGACAAAAAATGAGAAGCGATTTGCTGATAATGTATATAGTAATATCTTTGTCTTGACTGATAGGCATGGTATTCGTGCTGAAAAAAGAAATGCTGTACACTCTAAGGAGATACGTAATTAAATGTAAAAAAAAGAATGTTATGGTCAAAGAGCATAAAAATAAAATGTTATTGTTCATCCATAAGCTATCTAAATTTTTATTGAATCCTATGAATGTCTCTTTAGGAAAAAAACTAAGCAAATATTTCAAATTCAAATGGAAATGAACAGCAAAAATTTATCAAATTGTCATTTTTTAAAAGATCAAATCGTAACTTTCTATTTTCTTCCACCTTTATTGAGAAATAATTGACAAATAGAAATTGAATATACTTAAGTTGCACAGTGTGATGCTGTGACCTATGGATACATCATAAAAATGATCACAATTAATTTATCTATTAGATCATACAGTTATATGTGTGGGGGGGGAGGGATAAGAACATTTAAGATCTCTCCCAGCAAATTTCAATAATACAATATGGTATTACTAGTTACTATGCTGTACATTAGGTCTCCAAAACTCACCCTGCATCACTGAAACTTTACACCCTCTGACCCACATCTCTTGTTCTATCACTACAAGTGCATGGCATTTGCAAGTTTCAGCAGCAGTTTTTAACCTGAAGCAAAAATGAGCAGAATTCTCCATCAGTCTTCACCTAAAGATTTTATACCAAGAGAAAAACCCATACCCAAAGGCACTGCATTGTGACAGGGGCTGTATGGGCCAGTATATTGTGAGGAACCAACAGAGGAAGTGGCCATGAGAAATCAAGTAGAGAGTCTTATAGAGAGGGCAAAAAGAGGAAGTAGAAGCACAGGAATTTTATATGTTCTACTGGAACATATAAAATTATGGTAATATTCTAAATTTCAAAACACTATTTAAAATAATACATGCCCCCACAGCAACCATTTCTACCCAGGCAGAACAGATCATTGGTAAGATCCCTCACATAACAAGATGGGGTTTTTTCTTTTTTTCACTTGGTGGTGATGGTGGGGGGAGTTGTTTGTTTAATATGCTGGAGAATGCATGTACTTTCCAGAGAAAGAGAGAGAGAAAATGTAAAAAATTAAAATATAAATAAAACACTTCCCCCTCCTTCAGGGAGATGGCCATGCCAGTCCTTCTTCTTCCATTCTCCTTTTGGGATTTGGGGCATGCATGTCACACATCTTGCATGTTTTTCAAGCCACCAAGTCCAAGACTTGAACCATGAAGGTGACCATATGAGATCCAGTCACCATTATCATCACACCACCAGCTGGCCCTATTTAGATGTTTTCAACAAAGATCCGATGACATCGTGAGGCAATCTCTCTTATCAGACTAGGGTCCTAACTGTGGGTATCCGTTATCTACTCAGCTTCTTACCTGACCTTTGATTTTGTTAAATTTCTCCATAGCTTTCTTCAATTTTGTTGATTTCTACTCTTAGCTTTATTTCCTTCCTTCCATTTTTTTCACTTTGCTTTTCACTTTCTAGCTTCTCAAGATTGAACTTTAGATCACTGATTCTTTCCTAAGGCAAGCATTCAAAGATTTAAATTTCCCTGTACTTATACCACATACCACAAATTTTTACATTTTTGTTACCATTCAATTTGAAATATTTTCTAACTTCCTGTTATTTCTTTGATCCATGGGTTACTTAGGTGTCTGTTGTTTAATTTCCAAAATGGAGGGTTTCCCTAGATATGTCATTGCCATTGGTTCCTAATTTAATTCTGTGATCATTAGAAAAGATACTCAAAATGATTTTTAAAAGTCCTTTCCAATTTATTGAGGTTTGTTTAATAGCAGCATAGTGAAAGTACCATACACATTCAGGACATGTGTTTGGCAGTTATCGTATGTTAATGGTAGTGGATAGTGTTACCCACATCTATGTCCTTACTAATTTCTTTGTCTAGTTACTCAATCCATTATTAAAGGAGAGTTATCAAAATATGATTGTGGAATTGCTTATTATTACCTTTAATTCTATATATGTGTTTAAGAGCTCTGCTATCAGGCAAATGAACATTTATGAGGCAATTTATAATTATCATTTCCTGATTTTTTAAATTTGCTGCAGGGAACACACATTTGTCAGAGAGAGTGAGGCAAAAAGTGAGAAAGAACATTCCAAGGGGGAGATGGCCATGCTGCTATTTCTTCTCCTCCATTCTTCTCTCAGGATTTTGGGCACACAAGTCTAACGGATTTTTCAAGCTGCCGGTTCTGGGACTCGAACCATGCAGTCAGCCATATGGGATCCAGCTGCCTTAACCACCACATCACTAGCTGGCCCCTGAAGTATCCCTTTATCATTATAAGATATTTCTATTTATTTTTACTAATATTCTTTCTCTCAAAGCCTATTTTATCCAATGTTAAATTGTCATTACAGCATTATTATGCTTCCTTGGTATATTTTTTGTGTCTTTATAGTTAAAGCATTTCTCTCACAGACAACACATAATTGAATCTTGCTCTTTTAAATCCATTGTGACATTCTGTATTTCCAACACTGTCTAGAACTTTCTGTGATAAACTGTTCTATATCTACACGATTCAATATGATAGCCCAATGTGGCTACTGACTACATGAAATGTGGCTAGTGCAATTGAGGAGTTGCATTTGAAGCTTTAAAGAAAATTAAAAGAAAACTATTTTAAATTCAAAAAGCCACATGTCAGTGGTAGCTATATTAAACAGCACAGATTTAGTTCATTAACATTTAATGTAATTATTGATATGGTTGGATGTAAGTGTAGTTGAAGAGAAAATACATTAGATACAAATAGAAATATTTGGTCTTCATCCCTGGTTCCTGGTACAGAGGCCCTAAAACCCTTGAAATTTTCTGAATGATAAGTGGGATTTTTTGGGAGAGGTCTTTTGCTATATGGCATGTTTACTTGCCAGAAAGACAGAAACAGAGACAGAAAGCAAGAAATCACACCCCCCCACACACCACAACCACCACCACCAGAGGGGATGGCCATGCTGCAATCCCTTCTCTTCCATTCTCCTCTTGGGATCTTGGGTACGTATGCATACACACATGGCATGAGTCTAAGCCACCAGGTCCAGGGCTCCAACCACGGTCAACTACATGGGAGTCCAGCGATATAGCCAATACGCCAACTGCTGGTCCCGATAAGTGTTTCTTAAATAAGATGACCCAGGAGGAAGCAGGGACTGGCCACCAGGGAGCCACCACTTCATTAGAGGGTTGTAAATCTCACACCCCCTAATTCTACTCCTCTAGCTACAGGCAGATGAGAGGGGTCAAAGAGTGAGTTCAACCACGAATGGCTAATGATTACATCAGTCACATCTACATAATGAAATCTGATAAAATCTCAGAACAACGGAGGTCTACAAACTTCCAAGTTGGTGAATGCTTGGACAGGAGAGTGGCTTCTCACTACCTCCCATATCTGTCCTATGCATCTCTTCTATTTGTATGACCATGATTTATATCCTTTGCACTAATTCAATAACCATAAGCAAAGTGCTTTCCTGAGTTCTATGAGTTATTCTAGACAGATACAGAACCTGAGGAGGTAGTCATGGAACTCTCGAGTTTGTTGTTGGCCATAAGAAGTGTGGGTATTCTGGAAACCCCATTTGTAGCTAGTATCTAAAACCAAGCCAATCTTCTGGGACTTAGCTCTTTAACTTACAGTATCTGGTACTAACCCCAGATTGATAGTATGGAATTTGAGTTGTGCCTTGTTGGTGTAGGAGAATTGGAGAACAGGTTGATGTTGAAAAAAACCATGCAATGGGTGTACTGTATTGAATACTTTCTGCCCTTCTTGAATAATATAAGGTCATCTATCCCCAAGTTTTCTGACACTTCCCTTTGTTATATAAACTTCCATCATTTGGAAGTATATATACTACTGACTCAATATGCAATCCAGTACATTTCAACTCTTTAAAGAATTTCCTGAATTTCCAATCATAGACTTGGCTGCCATTTTCTCCCTTGTTGCCCCTACATATTTGCTTCTTCTGGTACTACTAACTTCATTAGATGATAGTCCTGTCTCTTCCTCTTGATTGTTTATATCCTTTTCAACTTTTATCTCTCCTCCTCACACTGTAATCTGTTCTCCTAATCCTGTGATGGATGATTTGTAAGAACCATATTTTTATATCCCATGATGAGACCCACTAGAAGTAAAACCAGGCCATAGCATAGAACATTATCTCTGTGTGGACTGGACAGATGTTAATAATTCTATTCTCCAAATTCATCTAACTGAGAAATTATGAAAGAAGACCCTCTCAGGAAAACCCCTAACAGCAGCATATCCTTTGTCAAGACAGTGCCTTGTTGCTATTAGATAGAATTGAAATCCACATCAATGGAAATAATTTAATCAGCTAAAGGGATTCTGGATTCCAGCAAAGAAGAATTAGTGGGTTTCCCTCAGAGGCTGTGAAATTAGCAGCAAAATACGTGGTAATCTCTAGGGAGACAAAACCACCTGTTGACGTTCATTATTCTTATTCCTAAAACAAATTTTCAAACCCACCTGAACCCACAGAAGAAAAAACAAAGGCACTGGAGTAAAACAAACCTGGTTTTGAATCCTGTTTCTTCTGCTTACTAGTTGTGCAGTCCTGAAAATGTTCCTTAATCTCTTTACCTCTGATTTATTAATAAAACATGAATAATGGTATATACTAGGTACCATTGTTACACATATTTAAAAGCATACATTTAAAGCTCCTAGTAAGTAACATCCACATTAAACAAATAGGAATGAATACTGTTATTTCTATAAGCATCATGACTGCTATTTTTGGTATCCATCTAGTAAGGACCAATTGTAAAAATTGGTCAATTGTAAAAATTTACCAAGGACTGAGCATGGGCCAGGCACGTGCTAAGTGATTCCCATGCTCTACCTGACTTAATCCTTATAACGACCATTTAAAGTGAAAGTTATGGCAAAGAAGAAAGCAAAGACTTTGAGAGGTTAATTTGTCCAAACTCACACAGTAAAATGCAAAACTGTTATTCAAAGTCGCACATCTGAAGCCTTCGCTCTCTAGTTACCACTCAGTACTATTTTCCACATGATCTAAACCCTTCTGTTTTTTAGTCCTCCAGCCAGCTCACCGGGAGGCCATTTCAGTGATTGAACTTGGTTATCAGCAAGACTAATATGAACCAAAAAAAGAATGCCCTGCACCTGGAAACCACATCCTTTTAAAGGTGCTACAAATTGGGACCAGCACATGGCACAATGGTTATGTCTCTGGACTTCCACATGGCCAGCATGGTTCAAGTCCCAGACCCAGTGGCTTAAAACTCATGCCAGGTGCATGTGTGTGCATGCCCCAAATCCTGAGAGGAGAATGGAGAAGGAACTGCAGAATGGGCATTCCCCAGGGGGCTGATTTCTTGTTTTCCATCTGTCTGTCTCTGTTTCTCCAGCAAGTACACATATCCTATAGCAAAAATCTCTCTCTAAAAAAATTTAAAATAATTTTTAAAAAGCTGCTACAAATCAAAGTTAGTAATGAAGCAAAGGGCTTTATCGGCATTGGTAGACATTAGCAGTCCTGCCACTAGGATCAGCTTTTCTTTCACACATACTGATGTTTTTCATTAATACTGGCTAGGGGTCTCCTGATGGTTCTACCTTTTTCCCAGCCCTGGTTTATCAATGTAGAGGGCAGAGCCAGCTTCTCTACACAGATCTCACCCACACAAGCCAAGAGAATCATCCTCATAGCCTCAGAGGGGCATGTCCTCTGCTTTATCATCACAATTCTTTCCATTTTGTTGCTTTGGTTTAATGAGTGAGAAACTTCAGAATGTAAGGAAACAATAACAGATACTGAGATTCATCATGGAGATTACATTTTTAAAATAAATTTGGGGACAAGAAGACAATGTTCTAACCTGAGGACTTGTGAACTGAACTGAATCATTCTCTTCCCCTCAAAAATGCTAAATATTGTTTAAATGGTTCTGTGGCCCTTATTAAAAATAAAGATGAGAGGATATAGAAGCATGGAAAATGGTTACAGATACTGGAGACAGTTTGGGAAGAGGGTGGGGACTAGGGGAGAGTGAGAGGAAAGGAATCAGAGAAAAATAGAGAGGCAAGATATTTAAGGAACAAAGAAATGGAGGATTGTCTGTTGAGGATAATATGTATGATATTTTCAACTGGACTGCTGTGAAGCATAATCACAATGTGTAAATTCATTTTACAAGCTGTAGTGATGCACAGTGATTGACTATATAAAATAAATTAAAATAATACATACATATATACATACATACAACTATCTGTATTACAGATGGAGTCAGGACAGTTTAGTCTGACTCTCTCACCTCTCTTATCATGTTTGAAGGTCACAGGGTAAACAACTTATGCTCTTAGTTGTAATGCGCTTGTGCACTTGTTACATAATTTTGTTGTTTCACGCTATTGTAACGCGCATGTGCATGTACAACAGTCTGCCTTTGGCAATAAGCCATTATTGTCTGCTGTCCCTTTAAGAGAAAGGGGGCACCTGCCCTGCTTAGCTAGCCCATCCTGTTCTGCTCATCCTTGGTTCAGCCTGGTGAGCCCCGATGCCCTTGACTTGGTTTGGCCTCAGCTCAGCTCAGCTCCACGCACTTGGGAGTGTCACTATGGGCTTTGTGAATCCACCTTGAACTGAGCAATAAACATGGTATCAGTGCCTTGAGTCTTTTTCCAACTTCCTGCATCTTCAGAAGGGGAAAGAACCTCCCAAAACACTATCATTGCTAAAATAACTGCTGTAGCAGAACTATAACCAAGGCAGAAAGGTTTGTAATTGGGTGTTTGTTTGGTCAGCAAAGGTATGTTGGTTTAATTTTTACATTTTTGGTTTGTCTGTGTGTCTAAAGACATGAAATGGGCTTTTAAGATGGAAGCTTTTGAGTTTTCTGGGGGAGAGATCGCAAGTCAACCATATGGAATTCCAGCTGCCTTAACAACCATGCCACTGGCTGGCCCTGGATTTAAGTTTTAATAAACTCATTTTTTGGAAACTACTAGTAAAATGATCATTTGCAATTAGTCAGAGCTATTTGGATACCACTAATTCCAACAGAATTCTTGCATCTCATGCTAGAATCATGTTGTCCCTAAATTGCTTAGTACAGCAAAGCAGTATGTATATGTATATGTGTGCATACATATTTGTGCATGTTCATTTGTATGTGTGTCTATATGAAAGCATGAGTATGTTTTATATGTATTCATGTGTATGTACTCCTGAAGTGTCTCAAAGAGAAAAAAGAATTCAAGTTTTCTTAGATTCTGAATTTAGCTCTTACTTTTTTTTTCCCCGATAGTTTATCTAAAACAAAATAAGAATGTTCCAATAAAATCGATAAAAACTTTACAGAATGTTCCAAAAACTAAAATGTACAGATTCAGGCCCAATTTTTTGCTTTCTAAAATACAAACAGATATTATAAAATTACTTAGAGATTATAAGGAGGAAAGAAACTAATCTAAGGAACTCTCCTTGAAAAATAAAGACTGACATGGATATTGAATAAGCTATGAATCAACAGAAAGCAGTCATTTACATCTTTTTTGAGTTAGGAAGAACTGGGACTTTAAGATAAAATGAAATGTGCTCCCCCTCTTTCCCACCAGCACCTCCCCAAGAGACATACTCACACACCATCAGGGGAAAGAGGAGGTAACCAGACCACCAATACGGTTGTATAGTTTGTGCACTGTTTATACATGCCTGAACAAAGGGGCAAGTGAGATTGGAAATCTGAATTCTATTCGCCTCAGTGGACTCTGTTGCAGGGTTGAGCCAAGTCAGAGAGAGTACACCGGCCCAATGGGTGCCTGTTCCTAATTTATCCAGCTTAATGGAAAAGATCCCATGAAAGATCCCATGAGCCTGGCTGTGGCCTGATGGAAAAACTGCATCCTTCATGACACGCATTTACTTTGTTTCAATGTAAAATGGTTTGTGCTTAACTTTTTAAAATTAAACTTTATTCTATGTATGAGGGGGATACTTGGACATACATGTGAGGGGAGGGTACCCTCAACAGGGTCTTGTCACGCTGCGGTCCCTTTCCCACATCTCTCCAGCTTGTCGGATCTTGAGAGCATGCCCTACACTCCCAACTCCCCTGGTGAGATTCAGGTCCACTGGGGAGCCCAGCCCACAGTCAGCCACGTGGCTTCCAGCACTTCAGTTCAGGACACTGCCATCTGTGCCACTGAGGCTGGGCCTGTGCGTCTCTTCTTACATGTTGCATTGATTCAGCAAGTATTTGTTGACTTCCTTGGCTATCCCAGACACCAATACAACCAGAAACAAAATGTAACACCCAACCATAAGGAGATTTTACTCTAGGGTCCGTGGAGACAGTTACTGCAGGATTAAATACATTGATAGTTACTTTTAACCCTTTGTGGGACTTCACTTCTAAAATTACTGTGGCTATCAAAACTGATGCCAGCAAAATTAAGATCTGGTAGAAAATGAGGGTCTAGAAGAATCTTGTTTCTACAATGAGTCTCCTGTGTTAAAACCCTGCTCCCACAGTGAACATTTTTCTTGATAAAGTTTATTCAATGCTTTGGAAAAAAATTGCTGCATCCTGAGATCTGGAAAAGTATAGAATTTTCTATCAGGTCCACAATTGGTGGACTCTACAATTAGTCTCCTTAGGTTTCTACCCTTTATTGGTTTATGAGCTGGGAAACGTTCTGCGCCGTAGTTCCTCATCTCTCAAATATGGGTTATATTTTTACCTATCAAAATAATTATGATTTACTTAACACAAATTACATTATGTAAACTAGTACAGGATAGTCTGTAAGTTAAAAATTTTGCATATCTAATGTTGTTGGCCAAGTTTGAATTTAATAGTTTTCTGGGACCAGCAGATGGCATAATGGTTATGCCTCTCAACTCCCATGTAGTTGACTGCAGTTCGAGTCCCAGACCTGGTGACTTCAAACACATGGGGCACATGTGCCTACATGCCTAAAATCCCTAGAAGAGAAGGAAAGAGAAAACGGATTGCAGTATGGCCATTCCCTGGGGGGTGGGGGTAATTTCTCACTTGTCTGTCTCTTCTGCAAGCGCATGCACCCTAGAGCAAAAATCTCTCCTCTCTCTCACAAAAAAAAAAAAAAAAAAAAAAAAAAAAAAAAAAAAAAAAAGATGTTAATAGTTTTGGGGTTTAGGAGGAGTGGTTCTTTTTGTTATATTTTGTTTTGTTTTTCAGTTTTGATTTCAGACTTATATTCTCCCTTTGTTTTCACAATTCTCAGAAGTTTTTTTTGTTTGTTTTTTGTTTGTTTGTTTGTTTTTTAAACCTAAGAGTCTTTCACAAGAACTGTGGTAGTTGAGGACGGATTTTCTGAAAATCCTAGGTAAAAATCAATTGTATCTGAAGTCATACAGTCCTGAAGTCAAACTAGCCTTTATTGCTCCTCAGTTCCAAGGCCTCTGACAGCAAGATCCATGCTATATTTAAACTGTATACATAGGTCATGTCCTTTCCCCTGTGGAAATTACTGTTAAGCCAGTAATATTTTTATGGTGATTGTTTTCAGTTTAAGGTTTTTAGGGGGCCTTGTTTTGCTTTATTTTTCTACTCTATGGCACCTTACTATTTAGGAATTATAGTGATTTATATAATGGCAAACAATTTACTTAAATATCTTAAGTCATTGTTTCTTCGTTTGTAAACCTATTTTACTTATAAACCTATTTCCTGAAGTTGATATGAAAAGTAACTAAAAATAATGCATATAAAATATCTGGCATAATGCCTAGCATGTAATAAGAGCTTTATGCAGGTTAGTCATTAATAATTTGTATCTACATTTTACATTGGGAGCTTGAAATAAAAATCGATTCCCTTTATGTGTAGTAAACTATAAACTGGGTCTAGAATTGTTTTCACTGTATGCCTCTGGTGTTTGTCTACATATAAACTTACGTCACCAGTGGTACTGAAAATGTTTATATATGCATTTATTTCTGCATTAGTCTATGAACCTCTTGGGAGTCTTGTTCTATGTGAGAGGACATTTCCTGACGGATGAGTCCCACAAGATATTAGATGGATGGGTGGGTGGATGGATGGATGGCTGAGTATTTGAAGGATCACCTGAATGGATTTTCCTGAACATGTCTAATTACCTTTCAAAAGTATTTTGATATTCAAATATGTTTCTAAATCCAATGTCTAAATACATGTCAAAAATTCTATAAAACAATCTATAAATAAAAATAAAATAAAAATTTTTAAAAAACTGAATGATTGAGAACAGAGAAATAAGTGGCAGAGCCAGGAACAGAAACTTTCCCTGCATAGTGAGTTTCTTCCAGACACAGTCCATGGCCGGTGCATTCTTTTGTCACATTCTTTTGTCTGAGCATATTTGGTATGCATACACTTAAAGTCTACTTAGTCAGTAGTTCTTCTTGGAATCATGTATGGCTAGCCTTTTAAATGATAGAAACTAAGTTCAATTCTGAAAATAACATTTTCTGGCAAACCAACAATTACAACCTTCCTAAAGTAGAGAAGAGGTAATATTTTACCACACAAATAATCTTCATCCTCACTGAGATTCTAGAAACACTGTCAGATAGAAAATTAAATGTCTACTATGGGCAGGAATGATATGGAAAATATCGAACCACTGGTTGTACCAGCATCCACTAGTTAGAACAGATGCCATGGTCTACCAGAAGGATGCCTCAATAAATCAGAACAGATGTTGGTATAAACAGTCTAATGAATTTGTAGGACATAAACAACAGCCCTGCTGGGGCCAGCCAGTGGTGTGGTGGTGAAGGCACTGGATCCCACACGACCAAGTGTGCGGTTCAAATTCTAGACCCTTTGTGCATGCTCAAAATCCAAAGAGGAGAATGGAGGAGGGGGCGCTGTGGCATGGCCCTCATCCCCAGGGGGTAATTTCTCACTTTTCTTTTTTTCTTTCTCCCCTCTGTTTCTCTATGGTGAGACACACACCCTAAAGCAAAACTAAAAAACAAAAGGAAGTCCTAGTCACAGCTCTTTGGAGATGAGAAGCAGAGAAAAAAATGATAAAAGGAGGGAAGATCATCAGAACTAGGCTACAATGTAAGGACTTGGTTTTAAAAGTGGGGAGAAGGGCGATTTGTAGAATTTAAGCATATAATTGGTGTCAGTCATGTAGCAAGACACAAGGGTTGCTAAGAACACGGAGCACAAACCAGCTTGGGTATTTGATGCCGGATAATCTCAGTATTGACCTACAGGTCCTAATAAGTGATAGGATTGGACCAGCTGTTTCTGGGATAAAACTGAATTCTTAGGTAGAGACCTGGTTCAGCTGTGGTAAAAGGAAGAAACCACTTCTGACCTTGAAAATATTATGTGTGTTAGTAGTCCAGCCTACTTTCCCCTTCTTTTTCTGTGTTTTCTGTCTGAATTAGCTAGTCAGTTTCTGTTTCCTACGATCACAAAATAAACTGATACATAACAAACTTTGCCTGGAAGTGGGCAATGGTAGCACGGTGGTGAAACGTGTCATTCTCTAGGGCTGACTCCCACCTAGGAAGCTTCCAGGTTCATGTCCTGCAGACTTGCCTGAATATGCTATGATCTGAGGCTGGCTAAGGCTAGGAGTGAATTGTGGCATTGAGACTCTAATTGAGGATGCTGTTTCTCTACCTCTCTTTGCTTGTCTCTCTCTCTCAAGGAAGAAACTAAATTAAAAAAAAAAATTTTGCCTTGTTCTTAACACATATCTTTATTAGTTTTATCTAATTTCATTAGCTCTTTGAGCAACCCACCGCTTACTGTTAGGCACTTCTGCAGATATCCAAGTAATTTGTGGATTTAATTCTACAACACTTTAATGGAAAATCTTGGAGAAAACGAGTAAGACTTGACAGTATGAGTAATGGACTTTTCCCCGGGGACTCTATACTGAAGAAATCATTGCTGATTGTTGACCACCATGTGCCAAGGCTCTCCTTTCCCACAGTTCCAGTCCTTCATTCATGCAGCTTTTCCTCCCAGGAAAGCCCTTCCAAACATCTCTACTGTAGGAAGCAGAGTTACCTTTGGGCTGACTCTGTGGCAGCGGTGCTGGGCACAGCTCAAGATCCTGGTCAGCCTGGAATAGGCTGGGCATGTGCACTAGTGACCAGAACCCCACAGGCTGGAGGACGAGGGAAAGGATCACAGCATGACCAGATCCCGTGGGGAATGCACCTCTGCACTTCTCTCTCACATGAATAAAAGAAGGGAAAAAAAACCTGAAATCCAGACTATAGTAGACGATCTAAACAAGCAAAAAACCTTATTTTTAAAGAACTGATTGAAGGTGCCTTATATCACAGGAGTCAAGTACCATGCTTAGGGAGCCATATACCACATGGCCAAACCCAGTTCAAATCTTGGCTTGGCAGGTTAGAAAGCAGGCTGGGCACATGTGCATGCATGCCCTAAATCCTAATGAGAAGGAGGAATGGGAGGGGGGTTCATAGTGTAACCACATCCCTTTGGAAATTCTCTCTCCTGCACATGGCATGCACATAAGCAAGGCCAACTGCCCTCTGACAATTAAAAAAAAAAATTTTTTTTTTAAATGTAAGTTCTAAGGAGCCTTCCCTATGTCCTAGGACAGAAATAATCACCCACATCTGTGATTCCTAGTAATGCCTCTGCTATTAGAACAGTGCTTTGGTGTGCCTTGAACTGCAGGTAATGGGTCCTCAAATAATTTATCTTGGGCCACCCAAGACTATAACAAATATTAAGTTATATTTTATGGCTCATTGGCATAAAGATGACTATATTAATATTACATATTAAATATTTATCTTGACCTAAAAGCATATTTTTTTCTAATTTCAAAAGAAATTAAAACAGTTTTATGGACACCTTAGACAGTAGGCCCTTGACACTGCTCCCACAATGTCTAATGTGCACACTGTGCCTTTGTGCCTCCACCCTCACATTTTCTTACTTATACAATCCACAACTTTTTTTCTTTTCTTTTCTTTTCTTTTCTTTTTTTTTGGAGAGGTTTTTGCTATAGGGCGCGTGTGCTCACCAAAAAGACAAAGAAAGAGACAGAGGGACAGAAAGCGAGAAATCACCCCCCAGGGGGGATGGCCATGCCACAATCCCTTCTCCTCCATTCTCCTCTTGGGATCTTGGGCACGCACGCACACATGCCCAGTGTGAATTTAAGCCATTGGGTCCGGGACTCGAACCATGGCCGACTACATGGGAGTCCAGAGACATAGCCATTACGCTAACTGCTGGTCCTTACAATCCACAACTTGAAAGACTTCCCTGGAAGAGGAGATGATAGTTTCAGATCTGGCCATGAGAAAACTTGAAGACAAATGATTCTGCTTCAAAGTGATTCTTTTAAAGGAGACTTTTTTTTTTTCCTAATTAAAATTTTCAAATATGAAAGGGATTTCAAAAAGCTCATTAAAAAAATGAAATTAGGAACCAGCAGATGATATAACAGTTATGTCACTGGACTCCCACATAGTTGACAGTAGTTTGAGTCCTGGACCCAGTGGCTTAAAACTCACGCTGGGCATGTGTACATGCATGCCAAGATCCTGAGAGAAGAATGGAGAAGAAGGATTGTGGTGTGTCATCCCCTGGGGCAGGGGGAGTTTATTGCTTTCTGTTTCTTTGTCTCTCTGCTGAGTGCACATGCCCTACAGCAAAAAGCTCTCTAAAAAGAAAAAAAAAATGGAATTAGAGTCCAAGTTTATTTTGGTACCAAAAAAATGAAATCCATAACATAATTTTTTCATGATATGCATTTTTATGAACCTTTTGAAAATCTCTCATAAAATTGCTCCTTTTAAAAAATTCTAAACCCATTAACAGTTTCCTAATTAGACATTTTCTCTAAAGAAAGATGTTCTTGATAGAATGAGGGCTACTATGGGCATTAGCAATTTGTTTTGCCAGAGGACTTAACACTTTGGAGCAATATTTGAGGTAATCTAAAATAAAATAACTATCCTTTACCTGATAATTTACAATTTACAAAGAACTTTCACATATTTTATTCACATGATCTGCCACCAAACCTGAAAGTCTCGTATTATTTTTCATTAGACAGCACAAAAATCAAGCCTCAGGCAGATGAAGCAATTTACCCAAGGTTGCATGGTTGGTCGTGCAACTGTGGGGCTCATGCTCACTTCTACTTCCAGAATCTCACATTTTTTTCCATTATAATATGCTGCTCTGGGAGGGGGAGCATCCATGTAAATGCACACATAAAATGCCAAGCTCATGCTTTAAGCAGATTGATGTGCTTCTAGAAAATAATGACATTTCTGGAGACATAATTTTGTTGTATGTTTAGTTCTGAAATATTTTAGTAAGAGGATAGTTGAAATGAATTTTCAGTGGAAGAGAAAATTAACTGAATAGTTTGAATTTTATAAAATTCTACAGATCATAAACTTCAGTCAAAATTATGATAAATATGTTGGGAATGTATAGCTAGCTATTATAGGTATACTTTTTAAAATTATTTTTATTTAACTTTATTTATTTATTTTAATTTGACCAGAGAGGGACAGAATGAGAGAGAGAGAGAGAGAGAGAGAGAGAGAGTGTGAAAAAGTGAACCTCCAGCTCTGAGACTAGAACTGTAGTCGGCCATGTGGGAGTCCAGAGCCTTTAAGCACCACACCACCTGCCAGTCCATAGGTATATATTTTTAATTTCAAGTATGAGTCTTCATTCTTTAGGTCATTAAATTTTCTATACTTTCCTTCTCTTCTCAGTCTCCTAAGCTACCCTCTTTTGATAAATAAGCTAAAACATACTTGACTTTGAGAGTTTTCTTTAATCAACTCTTTTGCTCCTGAAACAGTAATTTCCTAGCAAAGGAAATGAATGGAAGGAAGGAAATGACATTGGGCAAGCCTGATCCTGAAACGGGTAAAATCCTGCAGAGCATGAAGACTATCATACATTATCCCCCTGCCAAAAAATAAATGCTTATCAGAATTAGTCATAATGGATCTTCACAATAAATTAGGCAGAACAAAATGTGAGACTTGAGATTTCAAAAAGCCATGAAATGCCAGGTAATTCATAAATTGGCTATTTCAAGTATAAATGCGATAGTTTTCACTGTTCTAAGGACAGGCATGAAAAAGAAATTATATTAAGCTAATCTGCAATGTCAGGAAGTGAAATTGAATAATTAATTACATGTGTACATATCACATCTGTTCAATTTTATTTTGATTATACACAGAAGAAGCATTGCAAATAGTTATTTCTTTTTTGAGAGATTTTTGCTATAGGGCATGTGTATTCAGAGAGACAGAGAACCAAAAGCAAGAAATTGTCCCCCACCCCCATGGTGGGCATGGTCATTCTGCAATACATTCTCCTCAGTTCTCCTCTCAGGATTTTGAGCTTGACTGCACATGCGCCCAACGTGAGTTTTAAGCCTACAGGTCCAGGACTCAAACCATGGCCAACCACATGGGAATCCAGAGATGTAACCATTACACCATCTACTGATCCCAGTTAAAAGATTTTTCTGAGGTCAGTCCGTAAAAGAGTGGAAAAGTCCTATACACTGGCAGCCAGACTCTGCATGGCCAACCATGGTTCAAATCCCAGCCATGACAGCCTGAAGAACATGCCAGGCATGTGCGCCTGGATGCCCCAAATCCTGATGGGCCAGAAGAAAGGGACTGTGGTATGACCATATCTCACAGGGGAGTGCTTTCTCTCACACACACATATATCCTCTGGCAATTAAAAAATGTGTATATTTTCCTAGTATGTATTTCTGGGGTTTTAAAATATGCACTGTATATGTACTATTTTACTAAGAAATAAAAATCAAATTTCAGCAGTATCTTGATTTTCTATATCTTACATATCATTCACTTCATTTACAATACAAATAACGATACTGTATTTTTTTAAATCACAACCTAATATTTTATGCGTTCTGTAGTCTTCAGCCTTTGGTCTCTATATAAAAAGCATATTCCCCACGCAACCCCATGAAGCTAGCACTGCACCCATTACTTTACCTACAGCAGACATCCTAACCAGAATGTCAGCAGTTCAAACAAACGCTGCATTGCTACCTGGCTCAACACAGCAATGAAACACTTGAAGCAATGTTTGCACAGTGTATGTTCCCTTGCACTCAGGCAATCTGTTGCCATAGCAGTGAACTTCATTTGAAAAATCTAACAATATTTGTCCCTCCACATTTTATTGATTGGCACCTGGAGTGGCTCCAAAAATTTGAATAAACATTGGCATTAAAAGAAAACAGTCAACACAGATGGGATGCTTCACAGGGCAGATGGGCTTTGGGAGATAATTTTAATAAGCAATTATGACGTTCTATGGGTCAGATGTGTTGAACAGCAGAATACTAGGATGAAGACATAACCCCCAACTTCAAAGGGCTCAAAAGGGACTCCATTTTATCTCTAAAATCTAAAACAGTGATTGATATATAATAGATACTCAATAAATCTCTGCTAAATTGGTGGACAACATGGAGAAGAAATGTTCTATGGAACATTCTCAAAGTAAAAGATGTAAATGAAATGTATTAGAAAAGGAAAAAAAGATAATGAAGACACTACAAGTCTAAAAGATTTACAAAATTTACTTGATACCAAAAACTTGACTTCATTGATAAACATATCAGGTTGTTGGGAAAGTCATGATGTAATTTTCTATGGAAAAATGAGTCATGACTTTCCAGACAACCCAATACAATATTGTACCAATTTAAAGTATACATTTTTACATACATTTTGGAGACTAATTATATCTTGCCATTAATGAAATCATATATATTTTTTTTCTATTTTTAGTTGTTGCTATAGGGCACTTGTGCTCACCAGGGACAGAGAGAAGGAAAGTGAAAATCTCCCTCTTCCCCCAAGGAGGGAAGGCCATGCCACAGTCCCTTCTCCTCCACTCTCCTCTTGGGATTTGGGGAACTCATGCATGTGTGCCCAGCATACACGTGTTTTTCAAGCCCTTGAGCTTGAGACTCAAAGCATAGAGTCAGTCATCTAGGATCCAGCACTTTAACCACCATGCCATCTATTGATCCAAAATCATGAATTTTTTTTTTTTGAGCAATTTTAGTTATAGGGTGTGTGCACTCACCAGAGAGACAAAAAGCGAGAAATCATCACCCAGGGGGGATGGCCACACCCCAATCCCTTCTCCTCCATCCTCTTCTAGGGATTTTGGGCATGCATGCACACATGCCTGGTCTGAGTATTAAGCCACAGGGTCTAGGACTCAAACTATGGTCGACTACATGGGAGTCCAGCTACAGAACCATTATGGCACCTGTTGGCCCCAAATGATGAATATTTGAAAACTTTCATTTTTTTAACCACTTGAGCTTCTATGCAGAATAATGAAAGATTGTTAAGCATTGTTTTCCCATAATATTCTCTAAATAGCTTTTGAAATTAGTTTTTTATCCTAGGAAGAAAAAGTTGTGCTATAGAAATGGTGATAAAAAAAATTTTCAAGTATAGGGGACCAGCAGTTAGCATAATGGCTATGTTGCTGAACTCCCATGTAGTCGATCATGGTTCGAGTCCTGGACCCAGTGGCTTAAACTCACACCAGCCGCGTGCGTGTGCATGCCCAAGATCCTGAAAGGAGAATGGACGAGAAGGGATTGGGGCATGGCCATTCACCTGGGGGGGTGATTTCTCACTTTCTATCTCTCTGGCAAGCGTACATGCCCTATAGCAAAAACCTCTCAAAAAATTTTTTTTCAAATATAAAACTAATCAAGTGCACACTAGGAAAAGCTAGCACTCACACAATTTATTATTATACCGAAAAATTCTCAACTTCTTTTACAATTTAAGTAAAATTACACAGAATAATAACTTGTAATGATTTGCATAAGTCTACTGAAAATACTTTTACATATTCACAATGAACTTTTCATCCATTTGAAATAATAGAATTAAAATCAGAATAATAAGCAAGTCATCAGCTTGATTTGCTGTTGAAGCCTACCAAGGTTTAGAGATCAATTAGCTAATCAGATAGAGCAGAGAATTCAAAAATTTGGTATTTCAGAACTTAGTGACACTTTGGCTAAGGGAATTTTTGGTTTTCAAGAAAGATTTTAGCTATAGGATGCATGCACTCACTGTAGAGACAGAGACAGAAAGTGAGAAATCATCCTCCCCGAAGGGGGGATAGCCACGCTGCAATTCCTTCTCCTCTTTTCTCTTCTAGGGACTTTGGGTACATACGCGTGCACGCGTACACACACGCACACACACACAGTCACACTCACACTCACACACGCCCAACATGAGTTTTAAGCCACCAAGTCCGGGACTCTAACAGCAGTCAACTATGTGGGAGTCCAGTGGTGTAAACATTACACTATCTGTTGGTCCCAGATATGGGAATTTTTAGATTAGAAAGCATGATAAATCTTAAGAGGATGATTTCCACCTAATCTTTATGAGAGGCACTGTTAATAAATGTATTAATATATGATACTAGCTGATTTCTTTATTCTAGTAGCTAAAATGTAACCAAGTATCAGAGTTATCTGTTCCTAAGACCACTCAGCCACTGCTGATGCCACTGACTTCTCAATTCTAAAAACCTAACAGGTCTTTCAAAGAGGTCTTGACTTCCCAATAAGATGCATTTATGCTTTATTTGCATATTAAAGTAATACAGGTATAACATACATTTTTCTAGAGACCTGCACAATAAATGTATTTATTTCATAAAAAAAGTTTTTCATTGGCCAGAAAAATTCTGAATTATAAGACAAATTTGACCTGTTCATCAATATGAATTAAATTAATTTGACCAAATTTTCTCAATAAGCTGGCTATAATGTGTTCTTGGCATATTATTAGAGGTAAATATTTATATAATTTCTTTGATAATATATAATTTGGTCTTGTAACTGCTTAGCTGCCTAGACTTTACTTTCAAACAATTTGCAAAATTATATATTAATTTTTAATATTTGAATCAAACATAGACATTTTAAAAATTTAGAGATTAGCTATTATAAATGTTGGTGACAAATTAAAATATGAATATCAACAGCATAATATTGCAGCCAGATTGTTAATCTAATCAGGCCAAAATCTGATTCTATTTAAGCACAAGTTGTTTTGTTTTGTTTTGTTTTTCAAAAGATGTAATGGTAACTATCAAACATTTTTAAACCTTTCTATACATTAAAGCCCTAATAGCCATGATTCCAGTGTACTCTAAAGCTGCATTAATGTTTTACTTTATTAAAAACTAAAACTGGACCTATCAATTCATTCTGGAAATAAAAGGATTAATTGCATTAGAATCAATAATAGCAGAACCTGGAATAAAGACCTTCTCATTGAAAGCAACTATTATATTTTCCGGAACACTGGGAATTGAGTCTTGGGGAGATGACAATATTCTGAAAATGTAAAAAGAAGTCTCACCAAGAACAAATGACTTGTTGGAGGATGAAGAAAGACAAGATGTTGTCATCTCAGAAAGCTGTGTGGTTAGAGAAATTTACCAAGAGGTAATAGAAATAGAGCTTCGGTGGGTTTAGCTAGGAGGAAAAATGTTTATACAATTATTAAAACCAACCAATTAATGATTGAGTCATTGGAAAAGTCATGACGTGTTTTTCTATGCAAAAATACATCATGACTTTTCCAATGACCCAACAGGAATGGGCCAAGGAAATTTTTCTGTCTTAAATTTATATTGAATCCAATGCTTAAGCTTTGCTTGAGCCTGCTGGTGGAAAACAATCAAAGTCTTGTTTCTGTTGCAATCCCAATTTGCTGTTACTAGGGGAGAATTCTAAACAAGGCAGTACAGTATCAGAACATTGATCAGTACTCAAAATAACGAAAGTGTTCCTACACAGGTAGCCAAATTGTGATAGTCTTTAAAGATGCTCATCAACAATTTCTCTTATTTCCATGTTTCCATACCACTCTTCCTTTCTATTGGGTTGTCAGGGTTGCATTTTTTTGCTAGAAAAATATAGAAAAATGTGTTATGACTTTCCAGACAACTGAATAGAATGTCTCTTCTTCCTGGCTCTGGCCTGACTTTGTGATTCATTTTGACCAAAGGGTAGTGGCAAAAGTGATGGACACTTATCAGTTCTAACCTAAGCCATAAAAACCCTGGAAGTATCCACTTTGCTCTCTCAGAAACCAGGTGTCACGTCTGAAAGAAGACAGTCTAGATTGTTAGAGGAAGGGAGCCGCCCAGAGAAAAGCTGCCTAGGTGCTCCCGCCATTCAAACTACCCCTGCTGAGGCACCAAACATATAAGGCAGGGATTTTTTTTCCTTTTTGATGTTCCAGTCTCAGCCCCACCACAAATTAACTATATTTGCGTGACCCCTGCTGATGGAAAAGAATTGCCAGTAAACCCATAAGAGAAATAAATTGTTGTTTCATCTACAAATATTTAGGATAGTTACCTATAGCTGCATAGCTAACTAAAATTTGTATAAAATCCAAAGAAATAAATGTATCAAGAACATGGTCTAGTGGCTAGAGAATACCAAATGAATTTTAAATGAACTATTTAATTAAAGCAAAGTAGAGTAATAGATGCTAGGGAGACAACAGAAGAATGGCAAGAACAAGTGTTGAAGAAAGTCAAGTAATGAGCCTGAGAGACCAATGATTGTACCTACCACTTCCACAATGACCACAGCAAATGACTAAGCATAAACTAAAGGTAAAGAAGTTTACAGATTACATTTCTTACAAAAAAAAATAAAAATAAAAATTGGAAGACACTGTGTTTAAATAGATACTTAAATTTTTTTGAGATTCAGTAACTGATTTTTTTTTTTTTTTTTGTCTAGAATTGTTAAGGTCACAAAACTCTTCTGAGCACCACCTGGTGTCGCTCCAGGCCTGACAAGGAGCCTATACAGAACTTCTGCACTTCTGCAGACCTGGCCTTGGCAGGGGCCCACATTCCAGGCACTGCTACTGCAAGGTCACACTGATCCAGAGAGTAGTGAACAATAACACAAAATGAGTACTGAGAGTTCTAACTCCCCTGATATAGAACAAGAAAACCACAAAATGTTTCCCACGTTCAGAATGTGCTTATCACACTGTGCCTGACTCCCCTGCATATCAGTCCTGCAAACAATCTCCCAGAATAGCTTACTTAACCAGCTTCCTTATAAAAGGATCCTACACACACACACTTTGGGGTCAGCAGGTGGTTTGGTGGTTAAGGTGTTGAACTCCCATATGACTAATCACAGCTCAAGCCTTGGACCCAGCAGCCTGAAAAACACACTGGGCATCTATGCATATATGCCTAAAATCCTGAGAGGAGAATGGAGAAGAAGGCATTGCAGTGTGGCCACCCTCCTGGGTGGTGATTTCTCATTTTCTTGCTTTCTTTCTACCTGGTGAGTCCATGTGCCCTATGGCAAAAACCTAAAACTAACTAACTAAATTAATAAATAAACACTTTAAAAATAACAACAATAAAATCCTCTTTTCTGATAGGTGGGCTGAAGCACCTTGGGCTTCAGACCTCCGGGCGCTCTTTCTCAATAACTTTCCTTTTTCTCTTGAGATGGTACCACCTGAGTCCTACTCTGAACTGTGACAAAAGTTATTTTTAAAAAAGCAGCAGATAACATAGTGGTTACATCACTGGACTCCCACATGGCGCATGTGTGTGTGTGTGCCCAAAATCTCAAGAGGAGAATGCACGAAAAGGGATTGTGGTATGGCCATTCCCCATGGGGAATGATTTCTCACTTTCTGTTTCTCTAGTGAGAACACACATCCTATAGCAAAAAAATCTCTCTTTTAAAAAAAAAAAAAAAAAAAAAAAAAGGGAAATGAATGTGTGCCTTAGGGGAAAAAAGAACATTCAAAGGACATGTATAAAAGCATTGTGGCTGTTTAAAAAGGAAAGCCCTTATCTTTTAAATATACATTCACATATTTATAGATGGAATAACATGACGCGTGGAACTGGCTCCAAAATAATCCAGGATTTAGTGGTGAAATGAGATAAAAGGTGGAAGATACAAAGAAAACAGGAGTGGCTATAAGTTGGTAACTACAGGATAAAGGTGGGGGGGTTAATAATTGTTTATTTTATGTTGTTATTATTATTTTAATTTGTTATAGGTCTTGTGCGCTCACTAGAGAAAGAAAGTGAGAGTGTGAGAAAGCAAGCCACCAGGTCTGGGACTTAAAGCACGGTCAGTTATGTTGGAGCCCAGCACCCCAACCACCACACACCACCTGTTGGCCCAGGGAGAGTTATTTTATCCACTTTTTTATATTTGAAATTATCCATAATAAAAATTTTTAAGAACAAAATGTAATACCAATTGTAGATACCCAATTACTGAGAGTCAATGGAAAACTGAGCCTACAAAATATAACACATTCCCCAGGAAACAGATTTGGTATTCTGTTTATCTGAATCAAGAAAACTGTATCAACTCAAATTCTCTTAAAAGTTTTATTGATATTCAGTGTATTCTGGATGGGAAAATTTATTTTGTATGCTGTAATGATACACAGTGAATGAATATAATTTTTTTTAAATTTAAAAAAAGGAACCAAAAAGCAAGTTGAATATAGAAAAATTGTTTTGATAAAAGAAAATTAGGCCTTTTTCAGTGATAATAAAAGAGCTTACAGCACTCCAATTTGCATATAGAGGGGAAAAAAAGCCATAATTCATATAGCCAAGTTGACCGTAGTTCATTACAACAATGTTGTTGACAAAAATTCAGTTATTTCTACCATATACAACATTTAAAGACAATAATTAGAATTTGACTGAACATATCACATCAGTGCTGCCAGGACTTAAAATCATTTATATGATTTTAAGAACACAAATAGCAGTAACATATTAATGTAAGTATAAACTTGAAGGAAACAGCATTATCAATTGACAATGCTTCTCATGTAAATTGATTTATCAAATACTTCAAGAAATGGAGAACTGAGGTTTTAACTCCATCAGAAAGGACATGACTTGGCCACAGGATCATAGCTATATATAGACATGCTTCTAATATTCATCCCACAGAACTTTGAGATGGGTCTAAAGAGGTGTACCCATAATTTACCTGTTACAAACAAGCCTGATCCCTTTAAACTTTATCTTTTGTCTTCTCTCCTTCAAACAGTACTTCAGATGGACAACCATCTCCTGCCCATATGACCAAAATAGCTTAGTGTCCTTCCCTAAAACAAATGGCAGGTGTCGAAATTTGTTTCTCAAGAACCCCAATGGCAGAGAACAGTACCCATAAAATAACGAAGATGGGGAAACGCTGTTTGTTCAACAACCTTCTCTTTCATTGCAACCTTATTGTTGAAGTCCCTACAGCAGTGGCAAATAAAATAGCTGCTTATTTCAATCCTTTCCCCTCTTTTGCATTCCTGTTATACACATTGTGGCAATGTCTGTCAGCTGTGAAGCATGCGTTCCTATGGCTCCTTCCACTTTCCTTGATTTCTTTCTGATGTTTGGGGCACTCTGACTAATCAAAGTCTTAGGAGCCCTTCTTGTATTTTCTGGATTTGGAGGTCAATGTAAATAAGTTTAGTAAATTTTTCCCATAAATTCAGATGGGTCTACTGAGGTCTTTGACTGTATTTCCTACATTTGATTGAGATTCTTGGGTTTGGGGACCCCTGTTTTTATTCCTCCTAAGATACACCTCCTGTAATGTTCATTTCTTCTTCTAGCAACATTAGGGGCCCAATGTGGGTCGGTGTGAGGAATGGCACCTTCTGAGTGTTCTGTATGAAGCCCCTCTGCTTCTTTTACCTACCTTTTGTGAGCTGTCAGTAAGATATTCATAAGAGACTGAAAACCCATACCCAGAATGGTGATAACTTTTTCATCCTCAGAGAGTCTTCTCAATAGGGAGGATTAGAATGAAAAGACTCATTAGTATCCAGCTGAGACTCCCTGTAGATTCATCCCCACTGGCACTGTCAAAGAGGGTATTGCCCTGCTCCAAGCTCAGATCTTTCCCAACCAAAAGTAGTTCCCTGTCTATATGAGGACAAGACAAAGGCTCTGCACCCTCCCTATACTGGCACAAGAGTTCAACTCCTCCAACTTTCATTGTGTGGAGCCAGAGAGTTCAACTCATCCATTAGCTTTGAGTTTCAATCTCTTTCTATCTCCCTTTGACTATTATGGCAAGCCTTCAAAGACCACAGATTAAAAAGGTGTGCTTCAAATTTAAATAAGCCTAGTTTCCCTCAAGAGAAACTTTAGAACTTAGGTTACCCACACAAATATTTGCATGAGACACAAATTACAACATTGAGGAATTTATCAACTATAACAGTCCCACAAAGGGCACTTCAAATTCAGCAGAGGCTGGTTTCCCTTCCTATAGTGCCCAAATGAGTCCTTCTCAAGAACAGAACCCAAACAGGAAAGGTCTTTGACTCACCAGCTTATGAAATGGCTTCATTTACCCAAGAGTGAGAAATGTTTGCTCCCAACCTCCATTCTTCCTCCAGCTAAAGCCAGTAGCAGATCCTGGTGGCAAGCACCCAGAAAGTCCGCAGAACTAAACTGTTTCTGGCAGCCACTGGGACTTGCCAGTGATGATTCCTGCCGATTGATCCTGCTCACAACATCGACTGTCACCAGCCAACTAAGGCTGGCACTGCTTCTCCCAGTCAATGAAATGAGAGGAACAGGCTGATCAAAGGAATTCATTTCTGCAACTGGTTACGGATAGACAATCAGCAGACACTACAAACTGTCTCAAAAAGGGCAACATGGTCTCAGTATTTGTAAGTACAAGATAAAGCACATGCAAATCATTCCTCACTACAATCAATTAGAATCAATCTCTTTCCCCTGAGTAATTATCCTGATTGCTATTTTACTTCAAATACTCATTCCTGGTTTCTCATCTGACCATTCCTCAAACAGATCTCCCAATGACTCAGCACTTAGTCAGATTGTTCTCCTTAGAGGCCTTTCTAAATTTGAAAATAGCTATAGTCCTGCTAAACCTTAAACTGGCCTGCTTCAAAATGAAACAAAGGAAACTATCTGTATTTTGAAAAAAAAATAAATAAAATGTCTAAACCTCTAGTATGTCTAATTAAGAAAAAGAGGGAAGAAGCCACAGATAATCCATACAAAAATGAAAAAGTAGGCATCAGTACAAATCATAGTCACCAACAAGATAATAAAATAATATTATTAACAACATTTTGCCAATTAATTTGAAAATGTAGATGAATTGGTCGACGAATGCAGTGTATCAAAATTGACAGCAGAAAGAAATAAAAGAAATAGTCTTATATGTATTAAGAATACTGAACCTAAAACGAAGAATTTTCTCCCACCCAAACAAACAAACAAACCTCCAAGCCCAGATGGACTTGCTAGTGAGGTAAAGAAAGAAAGAGCACCAATCTTTTTTTTTTGGAGAGATTTTCACTGTAGGGCGCGTGCGCTCGCCAGACAGACAGAGAGAGCATAGAGACAGAAAGCGAGAAATCACCCCCCAGGGGGGATGGTCACGCCGCAATCCCTTCTCCTCCATTCTCCTCTCGGGATCTTGGGCACGACGCACACGCACCCGGCGTGAGTTTTAAGCCACCGGGTCCGGGACGTGAACCGCGGTCGACTACGTGAGAGTCCAGCGACATAGCCATTACGCTAACTGCTGGTTCCCAAGAGCACCAATCTTATACAAACTCTTCCAGAGGATTAAAGAAAGAAGACAATGTGTAACTCATTTATAAATCCAGTATAACTTTTACACCAAGAGCTAACAAGGTCATTAAGAGAGATTTGTCTGTAATTTTCTGGCAACCTCTAGATTTGACCCATAGGCTATAGTTGCTTACCCTTACACTACACTGTAAAAACTGTAAATTGAGTAGCTGTCCTTGAAGTTTCTGTACCATTAGGTAAATGCAAAGTATCATTTTTGTTTTATTGGCTATGTGTTCTTTTATTGGCTTTAAGCAGAGCAGGGCAGATCTATAAACATTTGTTGAGTATCTTCATGTGATTACCAAGACATCTGGGTAAGAGAATAAGAAACTTTGCCCTTCAGGCTTCTATTTCCATTTTTCTATATCTCTTGATTTCACTTAAAATCTTTTTAAACCTCCATTTTGCTGGCACAAAATCTTAGAATTGGGTCTATCTCTTAAAAAATTATATATATTTGATCTTAAAGTTCTGGGTGACTATCTCTTTCTATAATTATCTGCTACCTAAGTTTAGTTATTTTCACTGTCATAAACATTTTTTCCCAAACTTAATCATTTGAGTTGTGATTAAAATTGTTTCAAACTAAATTCAAATAGAACCCAGTAATTTCTGGGCAAGTATTTATTCCTTTGGTATCTTAGGCATAGCCCTACACAGCCTTTTCCAATTCTTCGAGTATGTGACAATGTCTCCTTGACTACAGGAAGTGTGTTGCTTAGAAACACATTGTTGTCCTTAATGTAAGACAAAAAACAACACCATCATTGAAAATTGTTACATGGTATAATTATTTCCTACCTGTGATTAGCTAAGGAGTTTTTGTTCAAATCCAGTAGACTGTATCTGAAAAACAATGTAATTTAAAGTGAAGCAACCTTCTTAGAAAAATTCCAGAAACTCCTACTAAAAATTGTACACTATTATTAAATGCATTCACATGTTTCTAACAAATAAACACTTTAGGCAATTGAATTTAATTACTTTACAATTGAAACAGTACTACGTTAGAAAAAACAGTATTTCAATCGCTATGACTAGGCATCCTCCCATTTTCCCCATTTTATTTCTTTGTATGAAAACATTTATTTTGCACCACTAGTACTGTTATTTAGGGTTTGGAAACTAAACTGTTTTCGAATTTTTCAAGTAGTACAACTTGTTCAAAATGATAGAAGACGGTCAGAAATTAATTGATATTTGTGCAAATGAATAACCTTATAATGGAATTTCTTCTTTTATTTTAATGCCTGGAAATTAAAAAAAAAAAAAGCTCATAGTCAGCTTCAGAATCTCTTACGTGGTGTTTTATAATGTATATTATGTATTTTTTTATTTATGTATTTTATTTTGTATTTATGTATGATGTATATTATATATATATATATAATGTATTTGTTGTATATATGGGCGTATAATGAGTAAGTTATCTCATGCATCTAATCTTCCTTGCCAGAATTTTTTTAGTCTGTTGTCCACCTATTCCATCAACAACCTTAGGACAAGGACAGGCCAAAGCAGGTTGCTTAAATTACCAGCTCCAGTGAGTTCCCACCAACTCTAATATTTTCATCTTTGTTGATAAGGAAACAAAAGGATTATTTTGAACACCATCTGCTTTTATTTATTTATTTATTTCCTTAATTTTTCCTTTTTAGACAGGATCTCATTGTTAGGATCATCCTGTCTCAGGCTCGCAGGTGGAATTACAGGCACCCACCATCACACCTGGTCTTTCAGCTGGACCAAAAATCAGACTAAGGCTTCCATATGGTCCCCAACTGTGGAGCACACAAATGACCATGCACCACAAACGCTGAGCCTCTACTTATCTTTTTAACAGAATTACATCTTGACTTCTGCTGATTAGTTCTTTACTTTGGGGTGGGCCTTTCCTCTGGAATATATTGAGTCACTGGAAAACATCATGATGCATTTTTGCATAAGAAAACAGAAAAATATGTCATGACTTTTCTGAGGACCCAATATTAATTAGGACACTAAGGAACTTAGCATACTTTGCTTATACAACATATCAAATATGTCATCCTCTTTCTCTTGGAATAGGCCCTCCTATAGGACCAATAATCTTTCAGATTGTGTGTGTGTGACTTGACTAGGATGCATTAACATCTGGAAGTTAGGTGGGACAGTTCATAGTGAAGTTCTTTACAGCAAATGGGTTATTTCAGAGAAAAGCAGATTTATCAGGAGACTCATTATTAGCTGCTGGCTTTGTTTGTCACCTGGGAATGCATTGAGGAGCCCCACTAAAGGATCTCTCATTCAGTTCTAAGTGCTTTTCATGAAAGGATATAAATGTATTTCATCATTTTATTTACTTGTTTTATATCTCTTCATCAGGATTACTCTAGTTTGTCTCTATGTGCTCTAAGAAGGATAACTCAGGCTCTGATATAAGTAATCACACACAGCAAAGAGGTTTTTATTAATCAACTGATTAAATGGGTTCTAGTTTCAGCAATATCTGTATTATTCTTCTCTGTATTTTCCCAAAGTATACCTTAGCATGTGGAATGGTTGGGATTGTGTACTCCCCAAATTTATATGTTAAAATTTAAACCCTCAGTACCTCAGGATGAAACTATGTTTAGAGAGAGGGTCTTTAAAGAGTATTTAAGTGAAAATGAAGTCATTAGGGTGAGCCTTACTCAAGTATGACTGGTGTTCTTACAAGAAGAGGAGAATAGGACACAGAAAGCACAGAGGGAAGTCTATTTAAAGACACAGGGAAAAGACATCTGCCTAAAAGCAACAGGGAGGAACCTCAGAGGAAACTAGCCCTTCCCAAAGCTTGATCTTGTAATTCCAGCCTTCAGAACTGTGAGAAAATGAACTGCTATTATTAAGCCACCTCATCTGTGATGTTTTGTTATGGCAGCCCCCCAAAATTTATAGAGTATGCCACATTGCGCAATAACTTCTCATGCATATATTTTAGCCCCTATGTGCTGATCTTATGTGTTTCTTAGAACCAAACGCATGTTCTATACATTTCTATGAACAACATACTCCTTTGTATACTGTGGATGTTTAATGACTATAAATGGAATGAATAAATGTATTAATTTTAATATACAGGAATGATACTAGATTTATAAAAATATTTTTAAAGCTAGTGTGGACATACATTTTAAAGCCATAAAAATATTTTTAAAGCAAGTGTGGAAATACATTTACCATTTCAACAAAATGTTACAAAAAGGATGTGAAAGCACTATGATGTTCTACTGTGAATAATATCTGACATGGCATTAAGATCCTGAGAGAGTTTTCATATATGACACTTCTATTGGTTTCCTATTGCTGGTATAATTAATCACCACAGACACAGTGGGTTAAAGCAATGCATATTTATTCTTTTACAGTTCTGGAAGTCAGATGTCTAACGTCAAGGTGTTGACAAGACTGGTTTTGCCTGGAGGCTTCAGAAAAGAATGCTTCCTTCCCCTTTCCAGCTTCTCAATCGAGATCACCTGCATTTTTTAACTTCTGGCTCCTTCTTCTATTAAATGCAATCTTTCTAATCTCTGGTTCCATCATCACATCTTTTTCTGACTCTGAGCCTCTTGCCTCCATCTTAAAAAGACCCTCGTGATTACATTGGACCCACCCAAATAATCCATGATCATCTCCCCATCTCTAAATCCTTGACTTAATTGCCTCTGCAAAGTTCCTTTCACCATGTAAGACAGAAATTATATCCCTCTACAAGTGGAGTATAAGGTTTAATAATTTACTCAGAAATCATGACCAATTAAGCACCCTGGGTGGGAATTTTATACAAATGCAAATAAACACAAACCAATAAAAATCAGAAAATTTGGTTTTGGAAACAAATGGCAAATTTTGGTTTGTATGTTTCTCTCTGTTATCAGAATTTCTAGATCCATTATTTACTTTGATTAATTAGGTCCAACACTATTGCCATATGAAGCGAATGTACTTTCTGGATCTCCGATTTTTCTACCAGAATCTGTTTACCATCTGTAGTCTTCAGTTTCTTCTAAATCATATTTTTATGACTTGGAGAATGTAAAACGTACTAAAAATTATGCAAACTTTCACACACACACTTTTGTCATGCCATACAAACATTCAAAACATACAAAGGCATCTGCATAATTTTGAAACCCTTCAAATACAACATGTTCGTGCAGCCTACCATCCAGCTGTAACCAATCCAATTATTTTTCTGCTTCATTCCTTCCCTTGAGTTTTTGTATGTCATTTTCCCTTTCTGGAACTTAAAATACTTAGTTGACCATGAAGTTACCTAGACTTGCTTGGAAGTTGGTCCGAAAACTGCCCAATTTGAATCGTGTTAAGATTTGCTCAGTTAAACTCCACTGAATTTTATATATAGCTATATAAAATTATACAGATAAAATATATACGATATATATATCACATACATATGTACATAGTTTAGTGGAGTTTAATATACATATGTATGTGTCTGTGTGTGTGTCACACACAGAATATCACTAGATATCAATAGATATATAGAATATCACCAGATAGAGTAACAAATACAAGTTCTTCTCCCAGTTTTAATTATTTATGAACTGCATAAAATAAATAACTTCTCTGAGCCCCAGTTTCCTTTTTTAAAAAATGAAGATATTAAATTAGAGGATTAAATAAATTGCTTCTGACCTTCACATTCCATGATTTCTAAGTCTGTATGAATTCATTACCCATACAGCAAAACCCCAGTACAATGAATTTCAAATAATTAAAATTTTTAACTTTTAGTCAAAATGTTAGAAAGGAACTCCGTATTAGAATTCATATATCGGGGCCATCTGTGATGTGGTGTTTTCTGAACCCAGAAGCTTAATGTGTGCATGTGTGCATGTGTGCATGTGTGCATGCATGTCCAAAATCCTGAGAGGAGAAATGGAGGAGAAGGGAATTCAGGGTGGCCATCCCTCCTGGGAAGTGCTTTCTCACTTTCCTTCTCTCACCCTCCCTCTGTCTCTTTCCAGTGAGTGTGCACACCCTATAGCAAATTTTTAAAAAAGAAAGATGGAATTTACATATTGTTCCCATTGAAACTAACAACAGTCAAAATAGTGATATTGAATGGAAAAAGAAAGCCTTAGAACCCATTACAAAAAAAAAGAAGAACAATTTCCCCTCTCCCAGTGCATCTTCCTCAAGCTCCGAGATGCTGCATGTGTGACCCTGTTGTAGGGAATGCCCTGAGAATTCAGGTGTATTTTTTGGTAGGAGTTGTTGAAATGTAAGTGAAGCAGAACAAAAAAAATGGAAGGGTGATAACCTTAGCAAAAGAATTAAAGAACTGCCTAGAGGCATGATCTTAGATCTACAATGTAAACAGCACACGAACAAGCTATTTGGACAATGTCTAGCGAAGACCAAGAAAAGCATTTATATGGGAGCCTTCTGAGTATGGTGCCAGCAGAAGACAGGGGACCATTAACAAGTCAGAAGAAACTGTTACAGCAAATGTCTTTGCAATGGTTTTCTTCTAATTACATGTTTAAGTAGAAATGCTCCCTTACCTGAACAAGACCTACCTTGCTTGTCCACCTGCAGTGGTTACACCCAGCACCCACAGGCTGTATGTGGAAAAGTCCAAGTCAAGTTTGTAGAGAACAACAGATGGACGCTGACCATAGGCAGCTCGGTCTTCCTGGGAGAAGTAGCTTGTTCCAACATAAGGGTTTAGAAAATGAGCTGAAGGAACCACTCTCTTCAGACAAGCAGAAACATCACCATTTCTCCTTTTGTACGCATAAATGGAAACTACATGCTTTACTCCTGTTGATTTAAAAAGGTCAGTAGACAGGTAGGGTATCTACAATTATCTGGAACTAGGAGAAAATAATTTTCGCTGGATTCCTAGCTAAAGAACTGGGTTGTTGGGAATTAGAATGGGAGGAGGCATCTTGTTTCATCAAAGAATGTTTAAAATAAATTAAATTTGGCCTAGGATGCTACTAAATGCCTTTAAAAAAAAGAGAGAGAGAGAGAGAGAGAGATTTTTGCTGTAGGGTGCATGTGCTTGCAAGGGTTGGGAGGAAAGAAAGCCAAAAATCACTCCCAAGGGAGAGATGGCCACACCACAATCCTTTCTCCTCCATTCTCCTCTGGGGATTTTGGGCATGCATGTATGCACCTGCGTGATTTTGAAGCTCTTTTGGGTCCAGGACTCAAACCGTAGTTTGGGGACATAACTGTTACACTATCTGCTGATCCCACTAAATGCCTTTCAAAACCAAAATATTCCCTAACCACTAACCAAAGTTTGATCCATATAAAAGAAAGGTAAAATTTAAGTTATTATCTCATTATTTTTATCAGAGACAGAATCTGAGCTGCTTAGACCACCAACACTTGCTTTTTATTTTCTTTAAGTCAGTACATAATGTGGAAAATCAGGGTAATTTTCCTTAAGGCATTGTAAGAAGTATGTTGTTTTTCAAGAAAATCCACATTCCCTAGTGAGCTCCAAATAAGAAAATGTCCTTCCTGATTGCTTTCTTTCTTTCACTTTCTCTCTTTCTTTCTCTTTTTCTTTTTCTTCTTTCTTTCTGTTTTCTCTTTTTTCTTCCTTCCTTCCTTCCTTTCTTTTTCTTTCTTTCTTTTACATTTCTTCTGTCTGTTTATCTTTTTATCTTTTTTCTGGCCTGTTACTCAGAACCTCACATAAACCTCAGTAACAGGGTTGGCACATTTACCAATGGACAGATGTCCTTCACTGGACCTGGTGTGCCTATTACAGGAGAGGATGGCGAATGTAAAACCAAAAGAATATAGAGAATCAATCCTCAATGCTGCTCCTCAGAATCTGCTTAAGGCAAGCTGGTGGACAGTAGAAGTCCAAATGACCTGAACACTTTAAGTTTTGCAGCATCATAGAACATTGGGTCTGGAAGGGGAGGTTGATGTCCTAGTACCTGCGTGTGAAGAATGTGCAAGAAACTTAGAATTTAGCTCTCTCATAGTTTGGCTTGTCCCAGTGAGGAGACTACAGACCTATAAATATTAGACACCTATACATACGTGAATATTATTGTACGAAGTTGGGTTTTAAATATTTTGTATTTACATTTATTCATTTTATTCCTCTAAATGGCATTTTTGAAAGTGACTGAGTAGCAGGATCTTCAAGGTTAAAATCTGAGGTAAGACACCTGAGTATGGCTAGTCTGTTTCTAACTATTGGCAGATCAATAGGCTTTTAAATCAACTGAAACTAATGATTATATTTTATGAGTACTGAAGAGCTAAACTGGGACTCTCAGTCACCACACATCTGCATAGAGGGAGCTATAGGCATGGTCATTGCGAAGATCACCCTGCAAGCTGCCACTTAAGCATCAAGATCCTGGCATATAGCATATTACTTGTACAAAACCAGTAAGCATTTAATAATACATTAAGGCTACTTTAAATTTTTCTCTAAAATAGATGAAAATTTTTCTGTTATTATTTTGTTCCAGGTGTGTGTGTGTGTGTGTGTGTGTGTGTGAGATCACTGAAGCAAATCGAGCCCCCAAAATGAGTGCCTTGATCAGCAATGCGACAGATTGAATTAGGTATCTTTTGTTCATTCTCAAACTGCTCTACAAGATGCCTAAGCAACTAGACAATTCAGTTAAAACTAGGGATTGACATCTAGGAAGGCAAACAACTAACTGATCAAATTTCCACTTTCAGCCAGTCACATGCTTCTGCTTGAAAAAGCTACCAGTAAATCACATCATACAAAATGGTACACTTCTCAAGTTGCAAATTCAAAATTCCTTCTAAAGAGATGCTATCTTGGCAAGAAAATCAACAAGTTATCTGCTGCTAAAACACCGGCAAGATTTTTTTCTTTCATGTGACACTAGACAGAAATCACTCAAACTCAAAATAAGACAGGACAATGATGTAACCCGATTATCTTAATTGTATAAGCCAAATGCTTTTCTCATGCCTTACAGGAACCAAACAGCAGGACTGTTGTCTTTTGTGCATGTTATAGGTCAATATACAACTCCTAGAGATGTAGATGTGAATATATAATAACTTTAAAGGCAGAAAAATTGTCTTTTGCTGGAAAAGAAAAAGCTATGACAGTTGAATACATCTTTTGTATCATACTAGTTCAGCTTTCATTTGGATTTTAATTCAAAATCATTTTCCACAAAACTTTTATGTGTAATATTCTGTATGATGGACTTACAAAATGAAAACAGATTCAGGCTAATAGTACACTGAGAAACTTTTTCTACTAAACACATGAAAGCTTTTGTTGGCATTGTGCTTGGCCTCATAGAAATGCTATGAAAAATATCCTACTGAATATCCCTTTCTAACACACAATTTACCTGTTCTGCAGTAAACATGAGCTTTCCCAATTATGCTGCAAAAACTAAAGGCCAGTTTGGGAAAAGATCTCACAGAATTTCAGCAGATGTCTAAATAGCTATCTCTGTGTAAACAAAAAGGGAGCAGGCCATTGAGAGATGTCTCACATGAAATTAGATTCTGTCCTGTGGCTGGCTGACTCTGCGTTGAGCAGTTGGTTATGTGTATTAGAGAGTGTGCCTGGGGTCTGGAAGGAGTTGGAGAGTAAGACAACTCGGCCATAAGCAACAATCCCACAAAGACTGTTGAAGGCAGGATGATGCCAGCTTCAGAACAGACACCACACAGACTGAGCCTCACATTTACGAGTAGGTCTTAGTAAACAGGAACCCAAAGATGTGGATACTGGCTGTGCAGACTTCAAACAACAGCCAGGCCACAAACAGAATGAAGGAAGGAGAACCGGCTTCCATGGAGACAGCCAGAGAGACGTTTGCCAGTCCCTGAGGAAGAAGCTGATGTAATGACGCTATAACCTTCCAGCTGCAGAAAGCAGCCCGAAGGGACCTTGGCAAAGATGTTACTTCTACCTGGTCTCATGTGGACACAGGAGTGGGAAATCAGAACTGGCGCTGATGCCTGCACAGGAACCAGACAACCTTGGTTTTGTCATCTGCTGCAGCTGTGCTCTGTGTGTGCCCACCCTTCCCAAGCCCTGAGAGTCTCAATGAGTAGCTGTGTGATGGACAATGGCACCGCTTTCATAGGGCCCTCAAGGAGACACTGGCAAAGAATACTTTACTAGGAGTTGAGGCTCGAGGCTCTGATTAGAGGGCACCTGTGTGCCAGAGCTGGCTGCTTCTCTGGAGTACCATTTCCCCAACTCTCACCTCAGTCCTGCTTTCTTAAATAATTAATCCTTGTCTCTGCTCTGGTTCCACTCCCTGTGGCCCTTCTTCTGGGTTTTCTGACCCTGTCCCTTGTCTTTTTTTTTAGTTCTTTATATTTATCTTCTATGAGCAAAAGAGACAGAGAGAAAGAGAGAGACAGCTACCCCGACAGAGCCTTGATACTGAGATTCACCTCCAGCTTCAGCCACCCCCTGGGATGTGAACCCAGCACCTTCCCACTGGGTCAGCCTCACAGAATATTGAAATACCACTGCACAGACATCTAACTCCAAGTCCTTTTTTTTTTTTTTTTTTTAAATCCATTCTTTAAGAATTACTTTTTTTCAGGGTTACATTTGTTTTTTTGAACACAGATGTAATATATCCATAATGTAAAAGATAATAAATATAAAAAAGTTAAAAAGCCCAAATCATTTATAGCTCCATCTTTATTTTTAGGTATGTGAAATGAAGAGAAAAACTCCTTTCTTTCTCTCCTGCCTCTTCAGCCCCAACCACTGTAGCTACCATCAAGAGATTATTTTATATTCATCCAGACTTTATTCTGTGCTTATCAGAACATACATTTTGAGGAGATTTGTTTCCACATGAAAATAAAATTAGACTATGAACTTGATTTGCAATATGTTTTTTGCTTAACATGAATAGTTTTCTAAGTCAATATGTATGAATCTACTTCTTTCTTCCTCTTACATGAATTTCCTTTGATGAATATTCTGTAATTGATTCAACTCTTTTCCTATTGAGAGAGTTTTCCTAATTTTTGATGAGTTAACAACACAGTAATGAGCATCTTTGGACATACCTTTTTCCACATAATTAAGCTAATTGTTTCTGTTGGATAGACTCCTAAGTGTGGGATTCTTAGTGAAAGTGTTGGGTTGGAGGTCATGCAGGGTTTTTTTTACATCATTATTATTTTGATAGATAATGCCAATTTGCCTTACTAAAAGCAGTCAGTGTATTCACTCCCATCAATACAATATGAGAGTGCCCATTTTCCCTCACCAAGGATAGATGTTATCAATTCATTAGAATGATGAGAATCAAATAGGAGATGTGGTATCTTATCATTGCTCCATTTTCATTTATTTATTACTGAAATAGGCCTTTTTATCATGAGCTTGTTTATAGCTCCTCTTTCATGAATTTCTTCCTGATAGTCTTTGTTAATTTTCTATTTGGCTGATTGTCTTTTTCATTTGTATTAGTAGATAATGTGTAAGATATTAATAGGTATTGATCTTCGTCTTTATATATGTTGTATATATTTTTTCTTCCAGTCTCTCACTTACCTTTTCATTTAATTTTTATCTTTTCAAATACAAGATTTTTTCTTAATTTTTAATATGTTATTTTTGTTTGTATTTTTTAATGTGTTATAGGGCCTGTGTGCTTGCTGGAAAGAGAATGGGAAAGTGAGAAAGCCCCCCATCCCCACCCCTAGGGGAATAGCCACACTGAAATTCCTCCTCAGTTCTCCTCTTGGGCTGCATGCACATATACTCAGCATGTTTTTCACACTGCAGGTTTGGGACTCAAACTGCACAGCTGACAATATGGGGTACAGCTGCTATAACCACCACACCACCAGCTGGCCCAATACAATTTTAAATAAGATTTTAAACATTAAAATTTTAAATAAAATTTCTTGTATGGTTTCTACGTTTCCTACTACCCTGAGAAAAAGTCATTCCTCATTCCCAAAATTTAAAACTATGCTTCATTCTTTATCTTGTATCATTTTTGTAGTTTGGATTTTTTTTAACATCTAGATCTTTCATATATTTGGAGCTTACCTTTTTTTTAAAGATAAAGTTTAGAGATCTAACTAGATTACCAATTATTTTTAATACCATTTGGCATAATCGTTTTGTTTATCATTTCGGAAATTCCATTACTATATATCCTAGATATACAAATCTGCTAATAAATGTTTTTAATATAGATGTAGTATGTGTATAAGTATTTATTACATATATACATAGATTTTAATATATGGCAGGAAAGTTTCCTATACTTCATTCTGAGTGCAGCAATAACATCCATGATCTACAGAACATAAAATGACAAACAAAATTATTTTCAAGAATCTGGTTTACTTAAAAAATTACACTGGGCCAGCTTGCAACTAGATCCCACATGGCCAACTGCAAGGTTTGAGTTTCCAATCTGGCATCTTAAGAAACATGCTATGGGAACCAGCAGGTAGCATGGTGGTTATGGTGCTAGATTCTCACGTGTCAATTGTGGTTCAAATCCCAGACTTGTCAGCTGGTTTGCCACTTTCCCTTTCTCTCTACCTGACTCTCTCTAGTGAGCACACACAAAAATTATAAATAATAATAATAATTAATTTAATTTAATTTTTTTTGAGAGAGAGAGATTTTCACTATAGGGCACATGCGCTCGCCAGACAGACAGAGAGAGACATAGAGACAGAAAGTGAGAAATCACCCCCCAGGGGGGATGGTCACGCCACAATCCCTTCTCCTCCATTCTCCTCTTGGGATCTTGGGCACGCACGCACACACGCCCGGCGTGAGTTCTAAGCCACCGGGTCCGGGACGCAAACCATGGTCGACTACGTGGGAGTCCAGCGACATAGCCATTACACTAACTGCTGGTTCCCAATTTAATTTAATTTTTTAAAAAAGAAAAAGAGACACATTGTATGGCAATGCATTCTCACATGACTAACTGCATGACTAACTGAGTCCTGGACCTGGCATCTTGCTTTCTCACTTGCTCTCTCTCTCTCTCTCTCTTGGTCTCTCTGGTGAGTACATGTGCTCTATAGCAAATTACATAATACTTATAATAGTAATAAAATATTGTTTTTAAAAAGAAACATGCTGTGCACAAGTGCATTCATGTCCCAAATCCCAAAAGGATGGAGAAATAGAGGACGGGGGATTACAGCATGACCATTGGCCATGGGGAGGAGGAGCTTTCTCATTTTTTCCTCTGTCTGTCTCTGGTGAGCACACATACTCTCTGACAAAATTAAAAATAAAAAAATAAAAACAAAAGATAGAGATGCTATTCAAAAGCATACTAACTGCTTTTTAATTAGCACTTTTCAAATATTGCAAAATATGGGACTAGTTCCATGGCCTAATGGCTAAGGGAGTCAGATCCCACACAGTAGACCAAAGTTCAAATCCCTACTCTAGCAGCTTGAAAATGTGTGCATGCATGCATGCCCCAAATCCTGACAGGATGGAGAAACAGAGGAGAAAAGATTGCAGTGTGACATCATCCCACTGGGGCTGCTTTCTTCCTCTTTCTCTGTCTCCATGCTCCTCTGACAAGCACATGTGCCCTCTGGCTTATAACAAAACAAAACAAAGCAAAAGCAAAATAAAATATTACAAACTATGTAGTATAAATTAAATATAAAATATAGATTACAATGCAAAAATAATATTGCAGGAGAGTAGTTTTTTTTAACATCTCACCATCTGGTTGGAAAATGTTTTTTGTAAAAGTAGACAATTTCGTTTCATTTCTTGAAACCGAGAGTAAATTATTGCTACCACATTTTACAGTTCATGGCATGACATAGCTCCAATTAGGAAACAATTTATTCTGTCCAGTGAGACAGAATAAATGACTTGCAGTGACAGTCCATTTTCCTATTGCCAAGACTCTAGTCCAATAGAAATATAATATTTTCACAGATGGGTACTTCCCAAGGGACCTAACCCTCTGGAATCTTCCCTCATAAAACCTACATCTTTTAAAAAAATTTGTTCTAACCCAGAAGAAATCATTTTACACTAGTAGTAAAATAATTATTCTAACAAGGTAAGAATAAGGCTTACTATGTTAAAGCATAGAAAGCAACCTCTGAGAAAAGATTACTGAGTATCCCAGACAGTGAGAGCACAAAGGCCAACATTGGTGAGTGTCATAGGTGCCAATGAACCCCACTACTCTTCAGCTAGCTGTCCATTCCATTGTTGCTACAGCCATAGACACTCTGGAAGGAAAGGAGGCATGGGAACAAGGTGGGAAGAGACACCACAAGAACATAACCCCAACCCAGGACTCAGGTCAAACCCTCCACTCATTGCCATTCTTACACAGTACAAACATCTTCACCAGGGGAATGAATCTAAATTACACAAACCACTGAATTATTAATGTCTTTCACACTGCGCAACTAAGTGATAATATGTTCCCCATATTGGCTTGACATGAAAATGTGAATTTTGTCATCTACTGGGCTGCCTTTGTAGCTGTTGAAGAATGTTCAGGAGGTCATACATGGTTGAATACAATTTGATAAAAGGTCTATCATATTGTTCTTCATGAATGTAATGTCAATTGAAATCATTGGGCATCCCCTACCCCGATAAAAAGACACAGATTACGTGCTCCCAAAGGAAAATTAGCATCTGTTTGCACACCTGAGCATCTGCCTTCAAATTGATAGAGACTATTAAGCCAGGCATAATTTGCATTTTGAGTAAGTAATTATTTCTTTTAGCTGAGAGCTAACGTCATGTCATTATTACTAAAACTGCTTTATTGTCCTTTAAAAATTGTGTTGGGTGCCATGTTCCACTCATATCTATGTACAATCATCTCAGTCCTTCCATACTTGAGAGCCAGTACCATGTTTTACTTTTTTATACCCCTTACTGCATAAAGCATAGTGCCTTGCAGTCAGTAGATATTCAGTACACTGTGTAGGTAATTTATACAAAGCTAAAATATTTTCTATAGTATCCATCATGTAGGTAGATACCTGGCCCAATGTTATTTATATAAAAAGTCAATATTCATTTGAAAATGTAATATTTTCTACAAGATTTATTTATTAATTTAGTCATCAGATACTTAAAATCCACTCTACAGAAAAAGAATAGTTTATAGTTTGTATAAATTGTGAAATCAGTTAAATTTTATACTTTTTGGAATAAATAACAGTTACTGGGTTACATTTTTTAAAAAGCCATTATATATCTAACTCCTTAGACAACCACCTCGCATGTTCCTGTACACATTGGGAATTCAATAAGTAGTTACTAAACTACATAAGATCTTAAGTTTATTTCTATACGTGACCATCCAGATTGATCAGGTAGCAATATTTCAAACATCCCCAACAGAAGTAAACTCCAGAGCTAGTAATCTTATGTGGCTATCCAGATGGCCCTCCTGGAACCAAAGTTATGTCAGTTTTTGTCATTCTGAACCACCATTTTGGGCTTAACAGAGTCCTAGAAAGACTTCCTGGGAAAGGCGTTGACAAGGTTTAGGAGGAATATAGGTCCAACCTAGAGGTCTGAGGTTTGAAGCATAACATTCATCCCAAAGTTGAAACTAGAGTACAGAAAAGATTACGGAAAGAATTTCGTCATGAGGCTGGGGAACACATGACGGCAGCAGGAAGGGGTGGTTAAAGTGTGGTTCGTAGGGAAACTCAACTTGGGCCTGTTTTACATTTGAGTCCAATGCAAGGCTGTTGCTTTGGACAAAGTGAGTTCAGAGGCTGGGCAGGGTGGACCCTGCTGCAGAGAAGACCTTCTGTATCTGCAGCGCAGAGGGGCTGAAACAGGGAGAAAGGGACCAAGGCATAACATTCATTAATGGAGTAGTGTCCTCTCCCACTATCCCACTCATACCCAGTGGCCATCTCCTCAGAATAACCTAGTGCCACATGAACACAATTTTCAACTGTGCTATTAAAAAATAAAATTCCTTGTTTTTTGAAGATGAAAGGAGTTGATGAGGATAAACGAGGAGAGTAGGTGGAATAGAAAAATGTTTTAAAACATTTGTAAAACTTCTTTGGGGTTTTAATTGCCACCATGATATAATGTACACTGAATTTATAAGCCAGTGTAAGAAATGAACATCAGTATTATACTGACTTAGCACACTACACTATGAAATTACATTTTTGTGAGCTGATTCACTTTAGCACGTATATACCACATTTTATACTTCATTATAGAGTTTATGAGACAGGATAAAGATAATTCCATTTTATGTCTAATTTTCTTCCATCTTTACCATAACTGATACCATTGACTGGGGTTTTTCTGGAACAAAAACCTTGAAATTGGAAATCAAAACTTAGTATGAGGCCAGCTTATGGCATGGTGGTTAGGACAGTGGGATCCCACATGACCAACTTTGCAGTTCAAGTTCCAGATCCAGTTACTTGAGAAATACACCATGTGTGTGTGCATGTGTGTGCAAAATCCTGAAAAGGAGGGGAAAATGTTCCTTCTCTCTCTTTGATGAGTACACATGCCTTCTGATACATTAAAAAATTTTTTAAGAAAATAGTACCATGGTATAATACCCTAGAGATCAAGGCCAGTAACCTGAATGAGGATATTGAGAAAAGTAAATAATAAACAGTATGGAAAACTGCCAAGATAACCAAAACTAGGGACCAAAATAGAGCAAATGTCTAGACAAAGGTTCAAAACAACATGATTTCTAGATCAAAATCTCAGGACAATATAAGAAAATCAATTTCAAAAAATATTTATTTATTTAATTTCATTTATTCAATCAATCATTTTCATTAGATCAGAGAAAGATAAACACACAGAGAGAAGGAAAGTGAGAAAGCAAGCCAACAGGTCTGAGACTCTAACCATGGTCGGCCATGTGGGAGTATCCAGCGCCTTAACCACCAAGCCACCTGCTGACCCAAGAAAACCAATTTTAGATGGAAATGATTCTTATTCATTACAGAGAATTTTAGCATTCATGGGTGAGAGAAAGCTCAGAGGCAGGTATACAAAGACAGTTTACCAGTTCCTTATCAGACTGTTTTAGTCTGATTTTTTGGTCACAAACAATTAATACAACAGGCTGGGTAATTTATAAAGAATAGAGGTTTATTTAGCTTATGGTTTTTGGAAGTTCAAGGTCAAGGGGCTGTATCTGGCAAAGGTCTTCTCGTTGGCAGAGACTCTGAAGAGTCCTAAGGTGGCACAGGGCATTACATAGCAAGAGCTTGTGTGTCGGGGTCTGTGTTTGACAGTGTCTGTCATTCCTTCTCCCAGTAAAGTCAAGACTCAATTGTGGGGGCCACCTCTGATTACTTTATTCCTAATCTCCTCCTAAAATACCATCTTTCAACACCATGGATTGTTTTCACCCTTTTAATTCCATCACAATTAAACTGTTTTCCTTTTATTTTAATGTAGGATGTGTGTGCATGTGTGTGTATGTGTGTGAGAGAGAGAGAGAGAGAGAAAGAAGAGAGAGAGAACACAATGGGGCACAGTCACACTGCAATCATTTTTCTTCCAATTTTCCATCCCATCAGGATCCTAGGCACACATGTATGCATGCACCCAGTCTGTTATTCAAGCCACCAGGGCCAAGACTTGAACACTAGCTGGTCATATGCAATCTGGCTTTCTCTACACAGCGCTTAACCACTGCTATGGGACTGGCCCCATGACAACTAAATTTTAGGAAGACATTTTCAAACCATAACACAGACATAACCTAGCAAACTTAAGTAGTTCCACTTGAAACTTAAAAAATAGATAGTTCCAAAGCATGTTAGTTTTGTTTTGTTTTGTTTTGTTTATTTGTTTGTTTTTAGGGGTTTTCGCTATAGGGCGCATGCGCTTGCCAGAAAGACAGAGAGACAAAGAGGTAGAAAGTAAGAAATCACCCCCACAGGGGGAATGGCCATGCCACAATCCCTTCTCCATTCTCCTCTCAGAATTTTGGGCATGCACGCAGAAGCACCCGGCATGAGTTTAAGCCACTGGATTCGGAATTCGAACCGCGGTCGACTACATGGGAGTCCAGCGACATAGCCATTATGCTAACTGCTGGTCCCAATGAAAGCATGTTAGTAAAACTTTTGTAAAATCTCATCTCTGCTTATCATTCCAATCTTATCATCTCTCATTGCTACAATAGAAGTCCACTAAACAGATGTACTCCTGACTCCCAAATATGCCTCATGCCTTCCTACCTGTCACCTTTTGTTAGTTATTCTACCTGTCCAGTAATGTCCTCTGTCACCCCCACTAAACTAAGCAACCCTCTTCATAAGACCAATTCACATCCCACGTCTCTCACAAGATCTTTTTTATTCATTCTAATTTGAAGTGATTCCGCACTCCGTCTCATTCCTTCTCCTAGTAAAGCCACCAAGACTCAGTTTTGGAGGCCAGTCATTTGACCATTCACTTATACTGCCTTGCATTATTAATTTTACATTCCTGTTCTTATAATGAACTAGATTGCTAGCTCTTTGAGGAGGCAGTAATCATATCATTTGACCTGCAGATGCTATTCTACAGTAAAATATTCAGTAAAGATTTACAGAGCTGAACTTAAGTCAGAGGCTTTGTCTTAGAATCTCTCTCTCTCTGTCTCCCAGCTCCCACACATACCTTGCTATAAAGCTGAGCAACTCAAAACGGTACCTAGTATTGACTCCAATAGATTAAAATATAACACTTATCTAATTTTCTTCCTTCTTTTCTCTTCCCTTCCTTTTTGCCAATATATTTAATCATTTCCAAAGAAGCATTGTAATGATAGAATTGAAAATCCTCTAACAAATGAAATTAGACCAGAACTACAAACTACAGAGGAAAAAAAAACACTGATACTATAATGATAGTATTTACTTATTTCCCAAATCCTACATATCATTATAGACAAATTAGAAAATAGATGGGCCAGTCGGTGGGTGGAGGTTAAAGTGACTTGTTCACACATAATCGAGGGTTTGAGTACTAGACCTGGAGGTTTGAAAATCATGCCAGGCATGTGTGCATGCATATCCAAAGTCCCAAAAGGAGAATGGAAGAAAAGAGATTACAGCGTGTTCATCTCCCTGGGAAATGATTTCTCATTTTCCTTCTATTTCTCTCTGTCTCTCTTCAGTGCATGAACCTTATAGCAATAAAAAAAAAAATGTGAGAGAGAAAGCAAGAAAAACATGAAATGTGTAAATATATATAAATATATATATATCTCCTTTATAATCCAGAGATAATAACTACTAATTATCTAATGCATAATCTCTCTACTGGATATACTTTATACCATCCACGTCCTTCCTAAGAGAAGCTATCCTACCCACAGCCTTCTACTACATGAAGCATTCCACCCCATGCCATCACACCTCTATGGCTAAGCATCTCCCTAAGAGAATTAATAAATGAGCTATCCAGGAACAAACCTGGATCAACATAATCAGTTAAACAACAGGCTCTGTCCTGAGAATTTAAACTGAAAAACAGCAAGAGGATCTGAAACCAGAAGCTTACGAACTGGGGAAACCACACTGTGCTGTGGGCCTGTTCAGTTTATAAGGAGCAGGTATTATGAGCGTGCCAGTTGAAAGTGGGGCAGGAAAAGCAGCGTGTGACCAAGCCACGTTAAAGGGAAGTATAGGGAGGAAGACTCCAATATCCTAGAGCCTCCTTAAACCCAGAACTACATCCAGCTCCAGACTTCATGACTGGCTATAAATAGCTTTGACTCCTGGGTCTCCAGGAGAGTTTCTTTAAAATTATTTAAGTAGTGCATCAATGAGATTTCTTTATTCAAGCTAGCTTGAATGTTTTAAGAACCAAACTAAGGACTTCTTCAGACTTTCCAAAGGCATATATGTTTTTTCAAAACACAGTAAACATACTGCTCGTAAGCCTTCTTTTTTGAAGCAGCAATGTGCCTGTTGACTTTAAATGTTAGCGGGCATCTTCAATACATGACATTTTGTAATATCGTAATCTGTTTAACCTGTACTCTATTGCTGGATATTTTCTTCATTTTCAGTTCTACCCTAATACAAATTACTCATCAGTTGGCACTTTTGGCATACATATATTCTGTTTTCCAGTTACTTCCTTAGGATAAGAATACACTATGCATACAATGTAATTTACTAAACAGAGTATTAGAAATTCTGTCCTTTGAGTTCTATGTTGTCATATATTGACTAAAAAAGTCAGTATTAAAAAAATGTTACTGTATTCCATAAGCACTAAGACATTCAGAGCTGGGATTCTTCAGATAAGAAGAATGGCTTCAGAAGACTCACAGATCTCTTCAAATTATGTACAAACATTTCTGTTTAGGTATATATTTGCGTCTTTCCTTATGCAAGTTCATAGCTTTAAGCAAACTTGAGTCTATAATCTAGAAGACATGAAAATATATCTGACATGGAGACTAAATGAACCACACATATACTGATTATACGGACCTGATACTTACCAAACTTTAGATAAAAAATTAGTATGAATATGACTAACAATAATTGTATAACCAGATTTTCAATTGCCTTCTTTACCCTTTAATTGCTATGGCCAGATGACACATTACTAAAATTATACATTGGCTGAAATGATGGATATGAAATAGATATAAAATATACCTACTGAAATGGTGATTTCTTTCTCTCTCTCTCTTTTTTTTTTAATGGCCAGAGGTCGTATGTGCATGCTGGGGGGGGCGAGGGGGGTGGAAGGAAAGTATTCCTCAATGGGGTATGTCACACTGCAGTCCTTCTCTTCCATTTCTCCACTTTGTTGGGATTTGGGGCATGTGCATACACACATCGCACGTGTTCTTCAAGTGTCAGGGCAAGATTCAAACTGCGGCAGGCCATGTGGGTTCTGATTCCCTTAATCACTAGGCTGCCAGGCTGGCCTTGAAATGGTGATTTCTATTTGCCCACAAATTTAACAGGGAACCAGCAGTTAGCATAATGACTATGTCGCTGGGCTCCCACGTAGTTGACTACGGTTTGCATCCCGGACCCGGTGGCTTAGAACTCACACTGGGCGTGTGTCCGTGAGTGCCCAAGATCCCGAGAGGAGAATGGAGGAGAAGGGATTGTGGTGTGACCATCCCCCCTGGGGGGTGATTTCTCACTTTCTGTCTCTATGTCTCTCTCTGTCTGTCTGGCGAGTGCACGCACTCTATAGCGAAAACCTCTCAAACAATTAAATTAAATTTAAAAAATAATAAAATAAAAATAAAAGAAATAAAAATAAATTTAACAGAAATTTGCTAGTCTATGTCCAGACTCCTATTAGGTAATTGCAGCAAGTTTTCTTTCTAGAGAGAGAACAATTTATTTTCTGTTTGATAAGTTAGGTGATAGTAGTACCACAAACCAAATGATGTGAGTGATTCTGATTTTCTCACCCATTTTAGGATTATTAATAAAGTCAGAGTATTATTTTATCTTGAACAACTCACTGCAGCTATACTTAACCTAGTTTTGTTGGTTGTTTATGGTCTTTTGCTCTTTCTTGAAAAAGAAGATACTCTTTCAAGATAAATTATCACCTACAAAAACTGATTTTTTTCTTTTATGTTGTCTGAGTTAAAATCATGGAGGTAGAAAAAGGCACCAGTGCAGTTATAGAGTCCAGGTACTACTTTTAATGATGTACTGAGAGTGATTTTTTCCTGAAACTGAGTTACTGTTTCAGTTTGATGAAGATACTATTTGATTACCTTCAATCAAAATGTTCTTTATTACATTTTGGCCTTTTGGCTAAGACCAAGTGAAATGGTCTTGCATATCCTTAGTTATGTGTGGTCCACAGCTTTATATTGGATTATGGTTGCAGCCCTAAATATATGATTAATTCATGAAGAAAGAATTCCTCTCTGGGCACCCTTTGGACAGTCTTACCTTGTCAAGAGCCCCCTACCGAGACATGCTATGGGTGTGTTTGATAGTTAGTGTCTGTATTCTGATCATGAAGGAGGGCCACATAGTTATCACATTTCCTTCTCAGAATATAAATAGAAAGCCCAGGGCAGCTGGTGGCACAGCAATTAGGCAAATGGATCCCACATGGCCAGCTGCACTGTTCAAGTCCTGAACCGACAGCTTAAAAAACACACTGGGTACATATGTGTGCGTGCCCAAGATCCTGACAGGGAGGAGGGATGGAAGAGAGGGGGTTGTGCTTGATCATTCTCCATGATGGGGTAAGGAGGATGTGCTTTCTCTCTCCCTCTTTGTCTCTCTCTCATGAGCGCATATGCCCTCTGGCAATTTTTTAAATTTTTAAATAAATATATAACTCAAGATCAATCTCAGCTTCCCCAAGTAAAATGGAAATAACACTTATTTGACAGATTGATGGATTAAATGAGATGCATATGTGAAACCGTTGAGCTAGCCCAGTACATAGCACGTAATAGCTATTCAATGATGTTTGCTCTATCTGAAGCTAAATCAGCCGGTATTAGGACACTGAGCAATGTTTTGATCTGACTTGAAGCCTATGAAATCTCACAAGAATTTGTGATAGACTTTACAGAAGTAGTTTTGTGTTATAAAAATCCCCAGAGAAATGTATCAAATTCTCAGGAAAAGTCAAAAGGGTTTTCTACTCACACTTACTCAGAATCCTGAAGGTTTATGATGGAAAGAGAAGTCCCTGAATTATCTTTTAGTTCTATTTCTAACATAATCTGAATTTGGATACAGTAGATCGAATCTATTTGTGTTTCCCAGATGGTGTTGAGAAATAAACAGTTTCTATGAATATCATCTTAGCCTAAAATAAAAGGAACAAAGGAATTTTAAATAAGCTTATTGAACAAGAAACTTGGTTTTAAAGAATGAAACTAATCGAAATTATAACTGCACAGAAAGGGTATTGGCAGTGGGTGTGGGAACTGTCTCTGTGTCTTGTAAGAACCAATTATTAAATTTTCAGGAATTTTAAAAACCAGTTGTTAATGACTGTCATTATTAAAAATTAAACAAGTTGGGACTAGCACATGGGGTAATGGTTAAGTCGCTGGACTCCCACGTAGTTGACCATGGTTGGAGTCCCAGACCTGGCGGCTTGAAACTTATGCCAGGCATATGTGCCTGTATACCCAAAATCATGAGAGAAGGGATTACATGTACATCCCTTGGCAGGGGAGGGGGGGGTCCTCACTTTCTGTCTCTCTGTCTCTCTCTGTGTCTCCAATAAGTGCATGCACCCTATAGTGAAAATCAAAAAAAAAAAAATTAATCAATTTGGGCTGGCCCTGTGGCCTTGGCCTACTATTAAGGGTGCTGGATCCTACATAGTCCACCATGGTCCTAATCCTGACCCCTACTAGCTAGAAAAACATGTTGGGTATGGGAGCATGCATTCCTCAAATCCTCTCAAGACAAATAAATGGCAAGTTCTTTCTCCCTCTCCCTTCCTCTGGTTCTCTGCCTCTCTCTGTTGAGTGTGTGCTCTTTAAGACAATAAAAAATTTCAACAACCTTAAAATTAAGTAAATGATATTAAATCGAAAGGTTAAAAGGTAATAAATACAATTCATCACTTGATAATTATCTCACTAAATTTTAATAATGCCCGTTCTCTTTAGAGTATTTGTGTGTTCATGTCTGCACCTGTACGGCAGAAATGCCACACAATGGTGTGCTACCGTATGTCCCTTCCTAACTCTGCATTCAGTGATGTCTTACTGGTGGCTTCAAATCAGCCATGATGGAAAAATTGACATCATGGAAATCCGCCAATGTTGCAACAGAGCTTTCTTCTTTCCCTTCAGAGCCAGTTGTTATATATTTGTCAGCACACTGCTGAGTATTTGTCTCTTACTTGCTTTCAGAAAGACATAAATTCTGACCAACTCTTGGCTGTGGAAAGAAGACATGTCTTTATAATCTTCTTTGGAAACAATTCACCATGAGTCTCATATTTCCACATCTCTTGCCAAACAAGATAGTGACTGTCATTCCTTCTGAACTATCTTTTCAAGGATTTTTGTACAGTGAACAACCTTGGAAGTTACAGTGTTTCCTTCCAGAGCAAAAACAGGCAGGCATGTTGTACATGTTGTACACTGTAAACGTTTCTACTATCCTAAGTTTAGAGTTTCTCTCCTATAACTCTACCTACTCCCTGTGAAGTCATCCAACTGGGGCTGTCTGTGTCATCTCTGTGGAACCTAGGGCAACGGAAACAAACCCAGATATGCTGACGTCCATACTGCTTGCTACTTATGTTACCCTTTGCTCTGGAATTCTCATGTCTTCTGCCTGCCTCCATCAAACTGGCAGGCTCACTCAATAACTTCCAAATAGGGTAAATTCTCAGACACATCACAACTTTTGATTATATATTTTTTTGAGAGGTTTTCGCTATAGGGCGTGTGCGCTTGCCAGACAGACAGAGAGAGACATAGAGACAGAAAGCGAGAAATCCCCCTCCCCCCCCACAATCCCTTCTCCACCATTCTCCTCTCGGGATCCTGGGCACACACGCACACGTGCCCGGCATGAGTTCTAAGCCACCGGGTCCAGGACGCGAACCGCGGTCGACTACATGGGAGTCCAGCAACATAGCCATTACGCTAACTGCTGGTTCCCTGATCATCTTTTTCTGAAACGAAAACTAATTTAAGGATTTGGTATAACCTACATGAAGGCTAGAAAGGACTAAATTTTCTTTACGTTTTTATTTTAGCACACTGATTTTCCTAAATGTAGTTTCAAGGATTTTAGCTGCTAAATCCTAAATTCTTTCCTAGGTTCCTCCCTATTTGCCACAATCTTCAAATGTCCTTAACTCTAGCTCAGGTCTCTTCTGCTTATCTTTCAATGACATAAGCAAAAAAAAAACAAACAAACAAAAACAAAACAAAACAAAACAATAAACAAAAAAACAAATAAAACAAAAAAATGCAAAACAAAAACAAATCTATTGTCAAGACAATGAGAAGCAATAAGGTATAGAAGAAAAACATTAATAACATATGATGAGTAATAGATATCTTTCATTTTGTTGTTTTATAATTCATATCTTTAATTTATGTATATTTACATTTAATCACTGTTTGTCTTTACAGTGTACAACATGGTTCTTCCCAGCATGAATGAAGTGTATATTAGCCAAATCAAAGACATTACCATAGCAGATAGCTTTTCATTTTATGTCTATTAAATGCTTTGTTTGCTTTCCCAATCCCCACCCTCTATTACCCATCCTCTCCTACACCGTTTCTAGTAGCTATAGTTGCCTTCCCTGCTATTGTACATTTCAGTCTTCCAGTTTCTACTATAGAATATGGATATTCAGTATATATTAAACAGGGACATATGCAATGCCTATCTTTCATACCCTAGCTTGATTATAGAGTGAAAATTAAGTTCGAAATATCAGTAAAAAGTTCAAAACTCCAAAGGTTGCTAAAAAATAGTGAAAAAAAATTTAAAAACCATGCTTCAAGAAAATGGCAGTTGATTTCAGAGTAAGAAATGAAGTAATTTAGGGAAAACAGTGCCTGAAAATTCTAAGAAGTCATGACTTCAATACATTACATGTTACTCTACTCATCTGAAAAAAAAAAATCTATGTCCTGAAATAACATAAAACTTTATTTTGTCAAGGGTCATGACATCTAGAGCTTGTGCCCTTCTTGACCGAGCTGAGATTCCATGATGTGATCTTCCCCCTCAGTTACCCTAACAGAGTCTAGGATCCAGAGGTCACTACGCCTCACCACAATGAAGACTTGGAAACCAACTTCTGTATTTATCACTAAAGCAAGGCCTGATCCAGGGCATATGTGCTTGAAGAGCTGCCATCAATGTATATGACAACTAAATTGCACATCTTCACAAAGAAACAGGTAGTAGCACTTATGGGCTACTGCTCCTTAACAGTATTCTCTGCCATAGAATCTGCTTCACATTTCCAATCAGTGGTTGTGTTTTACTTCTCTAAAGCAGCTGAAGAAAGCATAGCAACAGAAAGACACTCCATTATACACCAACAGGAACTTCAAAGTAGACATTGGTTTCATAAATCAAGTCCTCTGCACTCTTTTATGATTAACAGACATATAAGAGCTTTAGAATTAATTAGCACTTAGAAATCGCAGCAAAGTTTTCATCATTTAAAAAAAGTCAAGAATAGTGGACAAGTGATTATTTGTGCAAAACGAAAGGTCTTTAAAAAAAAAGTAAAGATCTGTTGATGAGTAGTTGATTTTATCATCTATTTTACAGCATCTTAATTTAACCTAGTCAGAATATGTTGCCCATATGTCTTCGTAATACCCATCTAGAAAACAGAATTAATGTACATTTATAGTAACAACCCATATTTCTTCTGACTCTGTTCCCTCACCCCTGTCATGATTTGGGGATCTTCACATTCTCTCTCAATCTCTCTAGTCCAATCTGGAAATCCCCAGGAGCAAATTTATTCTGCTACTACCATCTGTAAACGGGCAGCCATGGAGACCACATCAGCAGAGCCAACCGTCGTGGTACTAAATTCTGTCTTTTTAAAAAAGCTTATTTCTTCCATGAGAAACACAGAAAGAGAAAGAGAGAAGGAGAAAGGCACCCCCAACAGGGTCTTAATGCCATGATCCACACCCATCCTCAGTCAGAATAGATCACAGGCACATGTAAGCATAACTATGCATACAGGGAGCCCCAACCTATGAACTGGGGACCTTCCCATGTGGTTCCAGTTATGTTACTGCTGCACCATTGTCTGGCCCCATCATGATGTTAAATTCACAAGTGAACAGCTATCTGGAAACTTTAGTGTGCCAAAGCCATACTGTGTGCACTGCTGAGAATGGAGAACACATACCTTCCTTTTTTAGGCTTTGTGCCTAGAAACCAAAGTAGAGATGTTTAACATCTTCATAGAGAGAGGTTGTGACACTTGTTCTTAACTCCTGATCCCTGTGAAACTACGTGGTACTAGATTACAGAGGCTGACAAGGTACTACACATAAAATCAAGGCTCTTTTTGATATCAGAAGGATGTGTTAAGCCAAGCGTTCCCTGCCTGACTTTCACTACCCAAACATAAATTCTTTCCCAGGAGGCTTCATTTAGTCTTGCAAATAAACAACTGGCAGGCCTACTCCTTCACTCAGCCAGGAATGTTTGAGTCCTAGCAGAAAATACAGCGGAGACTCTAATGAGGTCCCACAATACGCTAAAACAAGAATAATATAAAAGTTGGCAGTCACTCTTAATTACTGCTATACTAGGGGACTCAAAAAGTTCATGGAAAAATGGAATTAAGATACAAATTCATTTTGGTGCCAGAAAAATTGAAACCTGTACAGACTTTTTCATAAGATATATTTCTGTGAACTTTTTGAAGATCCATTATATCCATTTGATCCAATGGGGAAAAAAGCTAAAAATGATCTAGTGAAGCTTCCTTTTGGCCGAAACAGTCATCTTCCAGTAATTAACCAAAATGACGAATACAAGGG
>NW_006159443.1:1437616-1453659 GCF_000334495.1 Tupaia belangeri chinensis
CCTATTCCCTATGAATTCATGGCATGATGGGTGTTAAAAATAACTAATCTGTGGTCTATTAAAAAAAAAGAAAAGATCTGGTGAATTGAGACTATAGAAGATAAAAGAAGTTTTTCATAACAGTCAAGATAGTAATATATTTAAATATATATATATATATATATAAATATTTATGTGTGTATATATATGTATATATGTGTATATATATATATATGTGTGTGTGTATATACACACATACTAAGTGAGAAATCATTCTCCACGGAAAATTGTAATGCTGCAAACTCTTCTCCATCTCTCCCTCCTCTCAGGAGTTTGGGTACACATGTGCATGTATACCCAGCATGTTTCTCAAGTTGCCAGGTCCAGAACTTCAGACTATAGGGTTGGCCATGTGGGATCCCCTTGCTTTACTCACCAGGCCACATACTGGCCAAGAACACCTGTGCACAGGCAGTTCAGTAAGAAATGACAGCCTTTTCAGATAGTGGTGCTGAAATCACTGGATATCAACATACCAAAACAACAACAACAACGAAACACACTTGAATCCTTACCTTATACATATTTATCATATACATAAATTCACTTAAAATGCACCGAAGATCGGGAACCAGCAGTTAGCTAAAGACAGTGCTAAGAGGAAAAAAAGGAAAAAAACTCACATACTTGGACGTAATATGAAGAATAGATATTTAAAACCCTCAAAATCCAACAGTAAGGGGCCAGCAGTTAGCATAATGGCTATGTCACTGGACTCCCATGTAGTCGACCACGGTTCGAGTCCCAGACCCGGCGGCTTAAACTCACGCCGGGCATGTGTGCATGCGTGCCCTAGATCCCAAGAGGAGAATGAAGGAGAAGGGATTGCAGTGTGGCCATCTCCCCTGGGGGGGGTGATTTCTCACTTTCTATCTCTCTGTCTCTCTCTGTCTTTCCGGCGAGCGCATGAGCCCTATAGAAAAAACCTCTCCAAAAAAAAATAAATAAATAAATTCAACAGTAAGAAAAAAAGAAAAATGTAATTATTTTTAAATGGCCAGAATATTTAACAGACATGTCACAAAGAAAGAAGATGAACAGCAAATAAACTTATAAAAGGTGCCCTACATCTTTAGTCACTGGGGAAATAGAAATTTAAATCACTACACAGCTATTAGAATGATTAAAATAAAGACAGAGGCCAGCAGGTGGCATGGTGGTTAAAGTGCTGGGTTCCCACATGGCTGACCATGGTTCAAGCCTAGACCTGGCAGCTTGAAAATCTCAAAAGGTGCAGGTGTGTGCAGCCCAAAATCCTGAGAGGAGAATGAAGAAGAGATTGTGGGTGACCATTGCCCCCTGGGGGGGGGGATGATTTCTCACTTTCCCTCTATCTGTCTCTCTCTGTAAGCACATGTGCCCTATGGCAAAAACCTAAAAAAAAAAAAAAAGAGGACATGGAACACATGCTACTCTCCTTCATTACTAATTACTACATTACTAATGGGTATATGAAATAAAACAATCACTTTGGAAAAGTTGTTGGCAGTTTTTGAAAAGTTAAACATAAACCTACCATAGGGTCCCAACATTCTACTTTTAAATATTTACCCTAGAGAAATGAAAGTATATGTCCATACAAGATTCGTATAAGAATGTTCATAGCATATTTACTAGAATAGCTCAAACTGGACACAACCTAAATGCTCATCAGTAAGTAAATAGAAAAATAAAATGTGTTTTGTATCCAAATACTCTGCAATAAAAATGAGCGAACAATTGCTATGCATAGCATAGATGAATCCAAAATAACTACATAGAGTGAAAGAAGTCATATCAAAAAGAAAAAGAGTGCTCACTAGATGATTTCTTTTCATTCTAAAATATATGAACTAATACACAGTCATGGAAAACAGGTCAGTGGTTTCTTGGGGCTATGCGGGGGCAGAAGGAGAGAACGGATTATAAAGAGGAACTAGGAAACTTTTGGGTGTGGTGGGTGTGTTTAGTATTATAATTGTGATGATGGCTTCACAGATATATAATTAAGCTAACACTTGTCAAATGGTACACTTTAAATACCTGAAGTTTATTGGCTATTAATTATACTTCAGTAATGCTGGTACAAACAAACCAAAACACACAGAGAAAAGCACTTTTCCAGACTATCAAATAACAAATACCACTTAATTTTTTTTTTTGAGAGATTTTTGCTATAGGGCACGTGCGCTCACCAGACAGAGAGAGACAGAGAGATAGAAAGCGAGAAATCACCTACCACAGGGGATGGCCACACCGCAATCCCTTCTCCTCCATTCTCCTCTCTGGATCTTGGGCATGCACACACACGGGCCCGGTGTGAGTTTAAGCCACCGGGTCCGGGACTCGAACTGGGGTTGACTACGTGGGAGTCCAGCGACATAGCCATTACGCTAACTGCTGGTCCCGATACCACTTAAAATTTTAAATTTGGCATCAATATTAAAAATTACTAACTTTTGGATAACAGCCCAAAGGCTAGTTTGTAAATTGTAAATATCTATCCAGTTGCAGCTCCATGGATTAATGCCTGTGGGTTAGAAATTCATGAGTTGACTTCTAAAGTGATGTGGGAAAATGTGAACTTGCTCAAACCTTTGGTATTCCTTTAAGCTAAATGTAAACAATATTACTTTCACAGATTTTTGTTTATAAAAGTGCTGCTGGGTTATTTTCTAAAACAAACAAAAAACAATTGCTAACATTCACATCAATTTTCTAACCTCTCTTTTTAAGCTTATTTCTGTCTTTCATGAGAGTGAGAGAGTGACAGAGAGAAAAGAACCCTCAACAAGGTCTCACACCACAATCTCCCTAACACACACACCAATCACAAATCACACATTATCCTGGCACCCAGCCAGGATAATGGGCACGAGCATCAACCAGGGATCTGACTGAACTTGTGATCCTTCGTATGGATCTAGGAACACTAGAGCAGCACATTACTTCCATGCCACTGAGCAGAGAAGCAAAAAAATTAGATTGTTACAGTTTAACATGAAAGCCTTAAATCTATTTGTTTGCAAAGGACTGTATGTACAAGGATCCTGGAGTAGGAACCCATTGTCTCTGAACGTTTAGCATAAAAGCATAGAACACAGTACATTTCAGTAGGCTAGCAACCCAAATCTCTGAAGGTATTAACCAGATTTTAGTTACCTAGCATTCCAGTCAACAGTGGGTCAGGAAATCCACAGATTTGACAATAGGGTGATAGCAATTTCATCTCCTCTAAATGATAAGCCATTCACCCTACTTTGATGCCAGGTATACAAAAGTAATTAGTAAGGACTTTGCCTTAAGGAATTCATAGTTTAATATTATCTTAATACAAGGAGGCAATGCTATTGTGTCATAAATATAATTTACCAGACACATTGCTAAAGAAAAAGATGCAACTCTGTAATTACAAAAATGATTGCTTTAAATCTATAGGGAATATGGCTTCATGCCCAGAAAAGAATAGCTTATTGGATGAGACTATGTGTTTGAAATACGAACACCCCATGAATCTGACACAAAGAAATCAAGCATAGTGCATACATGGTATAGAGAGGGAAAGCGAAACACTGTATAGGAACTTACTGTTCGCTAGGCCTAGGTTACCTTTAATTTGAATTTATTCTTGACAAATATGAAGAGTGCTTTTTCCATATAGACTTCTTTTGACACCTGCAGAATGTTTTCAGGTTGACTCATTACTTCAAGTACTATTTTCAGACTTTCTTTGCCAATTCCAGGATCAAGATCAACTGCCTGAATGTTCATTTCTCAAATAAGCAAGTATTTTGACATCATTCACATATATGTGTCCTGGATTATGATGAGCAAGTTTAAATAAACAAATGGATCTAATGGGACCAGTACAAGTATAATGAGTTTACTTAGGCTGATACTTTCCTATAATTAGTTTGTGACCTTTCACAATAACCTCCACTCCTATTAACACATCATTATTATATTTTTGCTTTTAACCTTGTCATGAAAATTTGGCTTAAATTTTAAATGCACTAACCATGTCAATACACAATGAAGTAAAATGAAGACTTGAGGAAATCAAATCATATACAGTAAATCTGAATAATTCAAATGCATTTTAACCAATGAAAGTTACATAACTATTCAGCCCTAAATTTGTCTCTTTTACTACTAATAAAATGACAAAATGTGATTCACCTAATACAAATGAGAAAAACCCAGGCAACAAGTGCAAGCTTAATTAAAACAGTTTTAGTAAAGTTCTTGAGGTGTTCTACCTCACTCTACAGTTCCAAATTTTCCATCAAATAATCTAGAAAACTGGGTCATCAGAAAAGTCATAACTCATTTTTTTGGCACAGAAAAATATGTCTTGACTTTTCTGATGACTTAATACAATGGAAAAATTATATTCTGACATGATAGAGCAAGATAACCTATTAATTTGTAGGCTAGAGTTGGTTGGCTAAGCAACTGGGTTACCATATTAATAGCTCTTACAGCGTTTGTTCCACATTTCTCATTCTTGTTCTTCAATATCAATTACAACAAGTACAGTGATGCTGTAAAAACTAATTTCTATCATCAAGACCCAAAGTTAAATCAATACAGACTGGTTTAACTTACTGGAGTAGAGCCTTAGAATAAACAGATAGCAGCGTGGCGATTGTTTTCTAAATGATGTATTATTTCCAACTTACTAACACACTGTTTTTTAAAGTATTCTAAGTATAGTGAAGCAAATTTCACGATATTGAAATAAATGAAAGAAAATAATCAAAATATGAGCCTCCTTTGTGGATTTCTAGAATGCACACTCTAACATTAGCAAGAAAAACGAAAGCAAAACCTCCTTTTTATTATTCTGTTCCCTTTCTAGGCATTCCTTCACTGAGAATATATCTATCAATACTAGTTTCTATCTATTTACAGATGAAATGTTCTCAACAGAAACTGACCTGCGCTGGTACAGAGAATTACAGACAGCACCTTTATTTCTGCTCCTCCACTCTCTGCCTCCTTAATGACATGCATCAATTGCACTAACATCACTTCTCTTGGGAAGTTTCCATTAACTGATCAAGCTATCCATTAGGACATTTTCCTGATCTAATGTTGAGCTCCTGCTCCCATTTGCTATTTTCCTCCTATTAGTGATAATTAGGACCCTTTGGCTCAAGAAGAATAATGCTGTTCCACTTTGGCATTCCTTCTCAAAGACGGTAGACCATGATGCACAGTTTTATTTATTATTCATTGAATACTTTAAAATTATCCCGATTTATTCTGTGTGAGATTGTAACTGTGTCATCTTGCCCTTCTTTGAAAGTTCTTAAACTATCGGAGCTTTTCAAAACTAAGGTTTTAAAAATTTCTCATGAATACATTAGAAAAAAAAAATGCTAAGTTCCACAAAATGCTTCTAATTGTGGCCTGAGTTAAAATTTTAAAAATAAATAAATAAATAAAAATTTAAAAAGAGAGAAAGGAAAGGGCGGGAGGAAAATATAGAAGACAAAATGCGATTTACCAAAGATCATTGTGTGGGTTTTTGACAAAATAGATTTATCACTATTTTAACTATGACACTGAGTTATCCAACTTCTAATTTCAAGCAGAAATACTAGAACTTTAAAATTAGTGCACTTCTCAGGACCAGCAGATGGCATAATCAACTGTGATTCAAGTCTCAGATTTGGAGGCTTAAAACTTAAGCCAGGGCCGCATATGCATGCATGCCCAAAATCCTGAGAAGAGAAAGGAGGAGAAGGGATTGTGGGGTGCCCATCTCCTGTGGGGGATGATTTCTCACTTTCTGTGTCTCTATCTCTGCCTGTCTCTCTGTCAAGCGCTCTATAGCAAAAATATCTCAAAAGAAAAAATAAAATGCAGTTCTTACACTCAATGAACTTAAAAACTTGGCAATTTTTTTTGTTTGTTTGTTGCTCAAACCATGTTAGGGATTGAGTAAGTGCTGGCTAATTACCAGGTACTGTATTGCTTTATGATGACGGAAGAGAATTACAGGCAGCACATTTACAGTCTGTACATATCTTGCATCCATAAGATTTAGTATGTGACATAAGGTTGTCATACAACTTAAAAAACTATGGGAATGCATGTTTAAATTATTTCTTTTAATAATTACTAAATTATATGAAGCCACTGGTTTGGAAAAATAAGTGAGGGAGCTGTTCTAGATTAAAAGAGGTCAAAGAGATATAACAAATATAATGTGAGAAACTTGTTTAAATACAGTTTTAAACTAACTATAAAAGACATTTTCGAGACAACTCGATATAACATGATACTAAGGAATGACTGTCAATGTGTAAGGTCTGATAATGAAACTGTGGCTAGGTATTAACATTTCCATCACTGCTGTTGATATCTACTTAGGAATAAAACAGTATGCTATCTGGGATTTGCTTTAAGGCATTGCAGGAAAGGGAAAAAAGGAATAGGAAATACATAAAGCAAATAAGTTAAAACCCTAGTCATTGCTGGTTGCATTAGACGATGCATATGTGAAGATTCATTATACTACTTTCAATGAGCATTTTTAGAACTTTTATAAGGAAAATATATTTTAGATTATATAAGTTATACATAATATATAAAAAATAAAATTAATACAAAATACATATAAGTTAAAACACAAAAGTCCTCTTTCACCACCACCCACAAATTCTACCCTCTGGAGGAAACCACTTTTAACAGTTTGATGTGTATATTAAATATACCAATATTTCTCTCTACATATATAACTATTATACCTATTTAATTTTCTACCAAAAAAGTTTTTAAATCATTTATCTATTTACTTATTTTGCTGAATTCTGTACTTTGCAAAAGCTATGTATTGGACATTTTTCTGTCAGTACATTTAGATCTACCTTATTCTTAGTAACTGATACAGTATTCCATTGTTTGGCAATTTTACAAGGATGACTCTATTTTTACAATCCCATATGGATAGATACTTTGTTCCTAGCTTTTAACTATTACAAGCAACATTACAGGGAATCTTTTTGTACCTGTCTCTTTACATTTGTGCAACCACAATTATAAAATGAAGTTTAGCAAGAGTCAATAGGCAGTCTAAATTAGTAGATGCATACTGGGACACCAAAGTCAGGCTTCCTGGGTCCTAATCTCAGTGCAGTAACCTGAGCAATCTTGTGAACTTTGTTTAACCCTCTCAATATCAGCTTTGTCTTTTTAAAATAGGATTAATAATAATCATATTTATTTCATAACATTATTAGGAACATAAATAAAATTATGTGTGTGTGTGTGTGTGAGTGTGTGTATGGAGGTATATACGTAAAGTGTTCAAAAAAGCTCCTGACACACACAGTGAGTGCTCAATAAATGTGAGTAACCGCTACTGTTAATGTAGGTTGGGCTGATTTACATTTCCACCAATAGTTAGTAAAAAAACTATGTTTTCAATCTGATAAAGGAAAACATCGTTCTGTTTCAATTTAGTTTCTTTATATTTATTGAGGCTGAACTTTTGTTGATATATTTCCTGGCCACTTGTATGTGATTTCTGTGAAATATTAATTACCGTCCTTTGCCTATTTTCTTACTGAAATATAAAGTTAGTGATGGCAGATTCTAGTAAATAAATAACCACCTGTGGGGCCAGCAGTTGGCATAATGGCTGTCTCTGGACTCCCACGTAGTCGACTACAATTTGATTCCCGGACCCAGTGGCTTAAACTGATAAGGAGCGCCTGTGTGTGCGTGCCCAAGATCTCAAGAGGACAATGGAGGAGAAGGGATTGCGGTGTGGCCACACACACACCCGCCCCCAGGAGGGGGGGTTGATTTCTCGCTTTCTCTCTCTCTTTGTCTTTCTGGCGAGCGCATGCGCCCTATAGCAAAAACCCCTCCAAAAAAAAAAACAAAAAAAAAAAAACAAAAAACAAAAATTGCCACCTACAAGTGCTGATCAGACCTGAATTTCAAGGTTAGAGAATTCACATAGTTCAGTGTCATTCTGTCCTCAACAAATTTCATAGGACATCCACCTACAGCTATGTATCAGATCAACACTCTCACTGAGAAGCGGAGTAAATTCATTCTTAAAACTCAGTTATTTGGCTCACACGTGTGTATGTATGTGTACCCAAAATCCTGAGAGGAGCGTGTAAGAGAAGGCATGGCCATCCCCTCTGAGGAATGGTTTCTCATCTTTCTTCTCTAACTTTGTCTCTCTCTGATGAGCACATGTGCCCTATGGCAAAAAGAAAAATCTAAATAATAATAATAAATCAGTTGCTTGCAGGTACTAGGGAGCAACCCAGGCAGCCAGCGGTTAAAAGGCCAAGGTCACAGAGAAAAGAGAAGAACATACGATAGATGTGAGCGCAACGTCCTTCTTCACATTGCTCCTTTTTTTTTTTTGTATTTTTGTATTTTTTCTTTTATAATTTATTATCTACATTCAATCATACATCTCTGTAGAACACAATACACTTTTGTGCATGCAGTTAATGATAATCAAATCAAGGATATCACCTTATCCATCGAACATATAATCTTGTATCTGTTAAGAGTTTCTTCCCTGATGCCCCCCTCCCATCCTCCACTATCCACTCTTCATTCATATAGTTTCTGATACCTATATTTGCCCTCCCTATTATTTTATTTTTGTGTCTTTTGATTTCTGTCATAGAGTGCAAACGTTCAGTATATATTGAGCAGGGATATTCAACATCTGTCTTTTGTAGTCTGGTTTATACCACTTAGCATTAAATCTATGTTTATCCACTCTATCGAATGAGAACCTCACTGCTTCTTATGTCTCAGTAGTATTCCCTAGTGTATATGTGCCACAGGTTTTCAGTTTGTTCTTCAGTTCTTGGGCATTTAGGCTGATTTTAGATCTTAGCAATTATGAATAATACTCCAATAAACATTTTGATATGCAAGTATCTTTCTGACCAAGTGTTTTCCTACCTTTTGGATAAATACAAGGAGTTAGATGTTGTTCCTTGATAAATATGCCAATTCTTAAGCACCACAAAGCCTAATGGCCAAGCAGCACTTTCAAGTTTGAGACTCAGCTTGCAGCAAGTTCACAAGAATGAGAAAATAAAAATTGATACTCAAGGAAGGCTGGATAGTGACACAGCAGTGAAACACAATGCCCTGTGAGGCCAAACCACATAGTGAGATTCCAGGTTCACATCTGGAGGCCTTCCTGAGTATGCACACTGGGCACAGATCTACAATCCAGGCCACCTGAGGCAGGGGATAGCTTGTGGCATCCTACCTCCTATTAGTCCTGTCTCTCTCTCTCACTCTTGCTGATGGAAGAAATAGTAAGCTGTAAAAAGCATGGTTAAGATGATAAGTTTTATTTTGTGCATTTTGCCACAATTTTTTAAGTAAAGAAGAAAGGGGAAAAAAGTGACTTTCATGTTATATAAATTGTAAAGCTATTTTTTAAAGATAAAGAATAAATCAAGAATTTTTTAAAAACCAGAATTTATTATTAGCAAACCATCATTAAAAAGAATATTAAAGGTAGTATTCACACAGAAAGTAGAAAGAATAAAAAGCAAATGGAAGGATAACTATGAATAATTGTAACTGCAAAAAAAAAAAAACAATAGTAGGATTAAGAGAGAGGAAGGAACTATATACATACATATGAAAGTAGAAGACACAAAAGGCAGTGGCCAGCCCCATAGCACAGCAGTTAGGCACTATGCATTGGGAACTGGATCCCACATTCTGGACCAGGTTAAAGTCCCAGCTCCAGGGTCTGGAAAAATATGTTGAGTACATGCCCCAAACCCTGATGGCATGGAGGAAAAGAGAATTGCAGTGTGAGCACTGAGGAGTGCTCTCACATGCTCTCTCTCTCTCTCTCAAAGTTCCTGACAAGAGCACACAACCCTCCTGCAATAAAAGAGAAAAGAAAAGAAAGAAAGAAGTAAAAGAACTTTAAAAACAGACAGGAGTGTAGAACATCAAAGTGTTCTGATATCCTGACATTGTTTGAAAAGTGGGAGAATTAAAAGTTTTGTATACTCTATTAAGGTATAAATGGTCATTATAAAAACAATGATAATCCACTAGAAAGTGTTATAAAGGCTCAAGGGTAGCAAAGCAGTAACACAACACTCTGCAAGGCTGACCCATATTGGAAGGTTCAAGGTTCATGACCAGAGACCTTCCTGAGCACACAGACACAGGCCCAAGAACCAGAGCTGGCTGAAGCTGGGAGCAGATCACATCCTGAAGACCTTGTTGTGAGTGACTATCTCTCTGTCTCTCTCACTCATGGAAGAAAGAAATAAACTTTTACAAAATGAAAGAAATAAATATTATGACATATAATCAACTTTAAAAGAGGAGAAAGTAGATTTACTTTTTAAAACTCCATCAACTAAAAAGAAGCATGAAAGGAAAGAAAATAAAAAACAGAGAGACAAATTATAAAATGAAGAACTTAAACTCAATTATATTAATAATTTGGATGAAATTGTCCAATTAAAGAAAACCACCAGGAATTTTAAAGTAAAATTCAATATTGCTTACAAGAGATACCCTTAAATGTAAGGACAGAGAGGGATTAAAAACAAAACAACGGAAAAATGTGACTATGGCTATACTAATGTGTGTGTGGGGGGGGGAGGGACATTACCAGAGGTAGCCAATATTTTATATTGATAAAAAGATTAACCCACTAAATTGATTTGATAATTATAAGCTCGCATTCCCCTAATAACACAGCCTCAAAATACTAGGAGCAAAAATTGACAGAATCAAAGAATAGATGGGTCGTCACAATTAGACTTGAAGATTTGAACACATCTATCTCAGTAATGAAAAAACCAGCAAATATTACAGGATTCAGGAGATTTTAACATGATCCATGATCTTCATCTAACTGCTGAATATAATATTACAGCATACATATTTTCTCTAAGTACACATAAACCATTTGCCAAAGTTGACAACATGATGGAACATAAGTCAAATCCCAACACATTTCAAAGCACTGAAATCATTCATCTTATAATATTAGGCTAGAAATCAATCATTAAAAATAACTAGAACAAAAACACCAATGTTTGGATAAAAGCAGTACACATTTAAATGACCTATTGGATGAAGAATCACTCTAATAAAAAATTTGAGCTGAGTTAGAACAGAAAGTATTGCATATCAATATGACAGCAAGAAAAGTATGAGGGCCTGTTCATAGCCTAGAGATGAAGACAGCCAGGGTTTATATATATCCTAGCCCTGGTGGCTTGAAAAGCATCTTGAGCAGGTATGCATGTCTACCCTAAATCCTGACAGAATGGAGAAATGAAAGAAAAGGAATTGGAGCCCCTACTGGGGAGTGTGTTCTCTCTCTTTCTCTCTCTCTCTCTCTTTCTCTCTCTCTCTTTCTTTGTCTCTCTCTGGTGATCCCTCTCTCTGGTGAGTGCATGTTCCCTTTGGCAATTAAAAAAAAAAAAGTACAAACAACAATGTGAGATGCAAATAAAACTGCTCAGAGTGAAATTCAGAAACTGAAATGCTGATATTAGGGAAACACAGGACTGCCAATCAACGATCCAGGTATTCATCTCAATAAATGAACATTACACGTTCAAATGTGATTTTCAATATGTATGTTCTACTTCTATATTTTAAAGTTTACTTTAAAAACAACAGAAGACATTCCATGAGGCCCAGTTTCAAGTCCAACAAGTAGTGAAACGATCTCAAAGTTTGTGAATAAGCTTCTAACCCAGCATCAGCCCTGTCTCTTCTTTAATGTGTATAAAATCCTATGCATATCCTTATCTCCCAGGGTTTTTGTCTATTTTTTTCCTGTTGGGTTATATAAATATTCTATAATCAGATTAGCCTCTTCGGAATCATTCTGTAGCAGAAAATGTTACCCAAATACTCACTGGTTCAGGCTCACTCTTCTAGAAACAGGCAGATACAAGCCTCTAGGCCAACAGAAAAACCAGTTTTTCTGCAGGCATTCGCCTCACCACACCCAGACAGCAAGAAGTGTCTGTTCAGCATATGCATTATCACACTAACCTCAACACAGAGCTTGTTGAGTATGGAATTACATAAGCAGGATGTTCAAAAAGTTTCTCACCTCCTTTTGTAATATAATAAAACACAAAGTTAAAACTCATTAGTTGCACGTTTTAGATTAGCTGAACAGCAGGTGTTTTATTACCACAATTTACTTCAATTGACGGTATGACTATACCTCATTCATGAAGTAATGTTTTGAGAAAACAATGATCCCAGTATTTTAGTTCTAGAGCTTGAAACAAGTGTATCTGAAAGAGAATTTCCATAATGTACTTGTGAATTTTCATTAGAAAAAGTATCAGTAAAAGGTATTCAAATGTATCCCTCCTTAAATAGAATTAGATTATCTACAAGCACTGATTAGAAAGACTTAATTGAAAACATCAGATTAACATAATATCAATGTAACTCCCAGCTACACTCAACACTCCAAGAGCTTTAAGTTTTGTTATTTTCTTTTATAATGCCAGCATAGTACTAGTTCATTAATCAAAATCTGTTAAATAAAAATGTAGGAAATGGTTTATTCACTAAATTACTAACTTCACCAACATTCTCTCACTTACAGGTTTATTATTACAAATAATACTGTAAGAGTCTGGTGCTCTCTATTGAGTGTAAGCTATAACCTCTCCCTGCCCTGCACTGAGGTTTTTGTGAGAGCAGCTCACTTCTGTAACCATTCAAGTCAGCTCTCCTTCTCTCTTCGGGACAGGAAAAGCAGAGGGAGAAAAATGCCTCTGTTCTAGTCATTTCTTCTCAGATGTTTCCAAAGTACAAACCAATATTCCACTGTTCCATTAATGATTTTAATAGGATATGCCTTCCTATGAAAACACACAAGGGATTCCCTCCAGGAGTTGGCAACGGCTGGCAAACACAGAGGAAGACTGGATAGGACGAGCTTGGAGCAGATATTTAATCCCAGATACTCATCATTGCAAAAGAGAAGATCTGTGCCCTTTTTGCAATACCCGGTGCATCAGGCTTTACCTTCTGTTGAAAGATGATAAGCATCTTGTAAATCCTTCTCCACTTCCATCTATTTCCTTATTTCTCATCTCCCATATACATTTAAACTCTAAGGTCAGGCGCTCTGCTCACTCTGCAGCTTACACTAATCCTAATCTTGACTGCCTTCTGTCTGAATTCTGCACTTACCTTAAAATTTTTTTCATTTATTCCCAGAGGACATGTGTGCTCGAGAGAGGGAGAGAGAAGGAGAGAGCACACTCTTCCCCCAATAGTGCGTAGTCATGCCACAATCCCTTTTCATTTCTCTCTCCCATCAGAACTTTTGGCACCCAAGCACATGTGCTTTGCTTGTTTTTCAAGCCAGCTCCTGATGTCCTGCACCTAATTACTGGGCTATGGTCAGTCCTGAACTCATTTTATAAAGTACCCTTAGAAATGACAAATATCTTTCTCATAGTCAAAGCTAAGACAGTTTTTTAGCACCATTATTTTTCAAAAAATAGGTATCTTTTTAATTATCAAAATATGTTGAATTATGCATAAATGGATGATGGCTCAGCAGTAAAGCACAACGCTTTGCAAGGGTGACTCACATGGGAAGGTTGTGGATTTGCATCCACAGACCTCCCTGAGTAAGCTGGGCACACGTGTGCCCATGACCTGGGCTGGTGGAAGCTAGGATGGATCACAGTGTCAAGAGCCTGTTGAAGGTGCTCACTCTCTCACTCTCTCCCTCTGAAAAATTAAATGGAAATATTTTTTTAAAAAAATATGTTGAATGATAGAATCAATTATCTATGAATTTGCAACTAGAACTCTTAAATACAGATAAGAAAAAGAGTCCTAAACATTATTTGGTGCATTGAGACACTATTAAAAACAGTCATAAATGACAACAATGTTTCATTTTTTGTTTATTTATTAATTTTTTATTAAAGTGTCTGTAATAGTGACACATTCCTAGTTAAAAGATTCCTCAGAAAGTAAAACACTTTTCTTTTTTTTAATTCTCAAAAGCTAGACAGGGAGCAACTAAAATAATAGCATCTTGTGAATGGATAGCATTCTAGTGACACTACATTTTCACATACATTCTATGATTTCACCCTTCAAACAACCAAATGAAGGGGGCAAGGCAAGCTTCATTACCTGTATTTTAGCACCAGAACCATCAAAATCATGTAGCTTATGCTACATTCTAGGACTTTTATAGTAACACATTTTACATTCTCAAGCATTCAGCACAACTCAAATATTCATAGCAACAATCCATCACCATAAGTAATAGCTAAACAGTACTTTAAAAAGTGACCTTTTATTTTTCTGATTTAATTTAAATCAGAAAAGGAGATGCTAAATATAGATTTATCTCAAGGACTGTAGGTCCTAGAAGATATGTCCTCTAGTGATAAAAGGACCAAAGAAACTTTTAAGTGCATGGCCCTTAGTCTGCTATGTATTTAGACAAGCATGGATCCATATCTTTCTGCCAAGGGGAGGGCTTAAGGAAAGTCACCACAAGTTGATCAGGGTATGCCAGTTCATGATCCCATCCGAAAGGCTCAAGTGGGAGGAATGCCAAAGTCTCAGCATGCAGGTCTATAATGCAAGATAGAGATCATTTCTACTCTCCTTCTCCATCTGTCAGTCATTAAATAGAGAATTTGAACTCTATTTTGTAGTGAGAAGACCATTTCAGTGAGAGTAAGTTTACTACAGAAGGGCCCGAAGGTGATTAAGAGAGCCACTATTGCTCCTGATCAGAGTCTGTTTGAGAAACACAAGAGTGAGAGATGGCATTTTTTACCACAGCAGAAAAGTCATGACATGCAAGATGCTCCTTATGGCCCTTCAGTCCCAGCAACTGTAAAATCCTGAAATTCTTGAACACATCATGCTCTCTCTCAGCTCATGGGATTTGCACAAAACTTAGTTTAGAATAGTCTCCGTCATTACCTGCCTACCCCCTACTCATCCATTTTGACACAGCATAATCATCACCTTCTTCCAGTAGCCAACTTTCACAATCAGTAGATCCCCACCCCCCAACACACACATATTCCTATAGAGCCATGTTGCTTATCTTTATCATGGTTCTTAGCACACTCGATTGTAATCAGCTTGTCTGGTCCACCTACATTCTAAATTATTAGAGGACAGAGCCTATGTTTTATCTTTCCAGTCCCCAAAACCTAGCATAGAGCCTCCATATTATATGGAAGGGAGGGAGGGAAGGGAGGAGGGAGAAAGAAAGGAAGACTGTTTACCTGACTCCGTATCAGCACTTGTAAAACCTTCTGGCCCTAATTTGATAGTGTATCCAATTCTATCTGAAGTACTGTATTTAGCTATAGCATTACTCTTGCTCACACTCTCTCTGTATTTAATTGAGAGGCTCTTGACCAACACAAGCCTGGCATGACTCTGCAAGTCAGAGAACCTTTGTTCTCCAGCCAAAGGAGGGGACATAAACAGAACCATCCTTGCTCCATTTGCTCTGAACATCATGGTCATCAGGTACAGCCCCACCAAGTCCCAGAACAAACTAGACTATAATGTAGCAGGGTATTAGTAGTTCTTTTCCCATTTATTATTGTCTGCTTTGTGAAAATAGTCTGGTTAGATACTTATCTGGTGTTATGTTTTACTATAGTTATCCTACCTATCCTGAGCTGCCAACATGCTTGAAAAACACTTCTGCCTATACTAGTTCTTCCCATTCTTTCTGCCATCAAATCAAGCTTTTGTGTTTCTGCATTCAACTCAGGTGGCCTTCCCTGTTAACAATGCAAAGTCCAATGTGACCCAGAGCTCTAATTCCATTTCATTCTACCTGCTTCTTTTGGATCACCCTCCAACTTGACATATTCATTTCTACATAGCCTTTTGAAATTGGTTTATGATGGGGCCAGCAGGTGGTGTGGTGGTTAAGGGCACTGGACTCCCACATGGCCAGCCATGGTTTGAGTCCTGGATCTCTCTCTCTCTCTCTCTCT
>NW_006159443.1:1453752-1469050 GCF_000334495.1 Tupaia belangeri chinensis
CCCCCCTCTCCCTCTCCCTCTCCCTCTCCCTCTCCCTCTCCCTCTCTCCCTCCCTCCCTCCCTCTCTGGTCACATTAAAAATAAATAAATAAATGGAAAAATAAAGTTAAATAAAAAATAATTATTTAAAAATAAAAGGAAATTGATTTATGATAGCCAGTTCTGCCCTGGAGCCTAGACTTATACTTTGCTTGAGGGATTTTCCCAGTTCTTACCCACTCATAGTTGCCTTTTTTTGTCTAAAGTCAAACTTTAAATAAGCAGATTCCCCACTGAAGAAAAGAATAATTGAACTGAAAGGCAACACGTCACATTCTATATTTCTAAAATAGTTAAACTGTTTCTATATCTTCCCTTAAAACCATTAAAATGATTTTTTGTAGAACCTGCCAGTAACATCGATAGAATAGGAGATAAGCCATAGAAATGCACTCTGAATAGACCCAAAGTTAAGAGTCTGAATTAGCTGGGGAGTTTTCCCTATAAACTTTCATGTGATCACTCTGTGGCCATTGCATTTCATGGCATATCCATTTTTATAAGTCTATTTATGACTACCAAGCAGTAGCCACCACTGTGTTGACTTGCCAGCCTAGATGGACTGTTGCTATTTTAACCACATTCTTTATAAAGAGCACAGCCAACAGTTCCAAATTCCTGAGGGGACCATAACTGTTTGTACTGAGAAAACCAAATGACAACATCATTTGGAAATTTGTTACTATTTAAGCCACTATCAACTCCTAGGTTTGTTTGTTTGTTTGTTTTGTTCCAGAGTGATCTTTAATGCTATACTTCCACCACCACCCACAAAGTGGGTGAGTGGTGATTGGTCCAAAAGTTGAAATCTGTCCTGGAGAGGAGCCTGTACAACCAGACATCAAGAACCAATGTACCCAAAAAGAGAGAGAGAGCCTCTGGGCTCATCCAGTGTTCCCCATCAGACTGGGAACATCACTTTCCCATAAACACTGATATGAAAATGACTGGGGCCAGCCATGGGGCAAGAACAGCTTAAGGACTTGGCAACCTAAGAATGCAAAGACTTTCCTAAGAGTCACTTTCAGGGAAAGGAATAAAGTCCATTAGTATGAAAAGCAATGCCCTAGAGTAGAAAGAAGTCCAAGGTTACTCTTTCCAAACTGTCTGACCAACTTTGTCTGGGATAAGAGCCATCCTAACCTCAGATGCCTACTCATTCCTTAGTCCTTCCATTCATTCAGGTCTGCCCTGAACCCAGCATAGCTGCCTTTTCTTGGATAATATTAGACAAACCTGTTCACTTGATAATGTCCTTATGTGCTGTAGGCTGGGCTGCATCTAGATCACATCAGGTGTCCTTATCCAAGAAAAACCTGAGGATTCCCAAGAAAAACCTGCATGAAGAACTGTTAAGGCTCTTTCTGTAAACCTTTGCAAGCTAACAAGCTAGCCTGCTATATTTTCTTGGATATTGGCAGAGGATTTGAGATTCCCAAATAAGAGACAAAGAACTTATTATTCATGGCATATCCAGCACTTTGAGCTTCATGTTTGTGTTGGTTCTCCCATTCCTCAAATCTTGCAGGGGTTACATGGAAGAGCCTAGTAGACACTATTCACTCAATGAGTCTAAGCTGAGAAACCCTGAGCTTAAGAAACCCCAATTTTTTTAAATAAAGATTTCTGCTATAGAGTGTATGCACTTGCCAGAGAGACAAGAGAGAGAGACACAGAAAGAAATCACTCCCAAGGGGGATGGCCATACTGTAATCCCTTCTCCTCCATTCTCTTCTCAGAGTTCTGGGTATGTTCGCACATGTGCCCAGTGTGAGTTGTTGTTGTTGTTGTTGTTTTGTTTTTTAAGAGAGATTTTTGCTATAGAGCACATGCATTCACCAGAGAAACAGAGAGAGACTGAGTCAAAAGGCAAGAAATCACCACCCCCACTCCCACCCAGGAGTGAGGGCCACACCACTATCCCTTCTTCTTCATTCTCTTTTCAGGATTTGAGGCATGCACACACACACACACCCAGTGTGAGTTTTAAGCTACCAGGTCCAAGACTCGAAGAGTGATAAACCACATGGGAGTACAGTGAGGTAACCATTCCACCTCTGCTGGTCCCAGAAAACCTAGTCTTTTATAGAAAAAGAAACCTGGCCAACCTTTGCTGTAGAGTGAAACATTATTTTTTTTTATATTGGATAGGAAACAAATCTGCTTCAGAGGTTAGTATCCAGAGGGACACATTACTCTACCTTCTGTTATTATCGAACATCTTTGTAAAGATCATGGCGGGTGGGGAGGGGGAAGGCTGTCAGTGTCTCTGCTCTTAAGATATGCAGAGGGAACCAGCAGTTAGCGTAATGGCTATGTCGCTGGACTCCCACATAGTCGACCGCGGTTCGTGTCCCGGACCCGGTGGCTTAGAGCTCACGCCGGGCGCGTGTGCGTGCGTGCCCAAGATCCCGAGAGGAGAATGGAGAAGGGATTGCGGCATGACCATCCCCCCTGGGGGGTGATTTCTCGCTTTCTGTCTCTATGTCTATCTCTGTCTGTCTGGCGAGCACACGCGCCCTACAGTGAAAATCTCTCCAAAAAAAAAAAAAAAGATATGCAGAAACAAGCCTGGGTGTTGATGTCCTATATCTGACATCCTGCTGCTCTTTAAACTGAATAAGCTCCTGTGCTGTCTGGAGGAATTCCAATGTATCACTGCAGTAATCTCATCAGCATGCCAAGAGGGCAATGTAGGTGGCCAGAGGGTGAACATTCAACTTCCGCCCGAAGCAAATAGGATTTTATATATAATAAATGTGCCTTACAAAATCATAGCTGAAGAAACTTATGAATATTTGGACCTATTTGTCAAATCAGAATGGGGAACACACCTGGAACTAGAGGAACAGCTTACGTGGTGGTGTATGTAGACATCTTTGATGCCAAGAATGCATGCGATCATCTATCAGGATTCAATGTTTGTACCAGATACCTTGTGGTTTTGTACTATAATTCCAAAAGATCATTTTAGAAGATAGGCACAGAGGAGAAACAGCTAAAGCTTCTCAAGGAGAAATACAACATCAACAGAGATACACCAACATAAATGTTTTTTGCAATTCATTTTGGGCCAAAGCTCATGCATGACCACCATCATCACCACCTTTTCTTTTCTTTTTAGTTAATACGGAATATCATGATTTTTTATTTGAGATTTAAAATATCCTGTTTGAAACTTTGATATATACTAGAACACAATGTTAATAAAAGACTTTCAGTGAAAAAAAAGTGCAAAAACATGAGAAACCTATGGGAAATTGTCTCCCAATAGTATGTTGAAAAAGTTTGTGAATAAATGACACACTTTATGGATATCTTAGAGAAACAAAGTAATGAGTACACAATATAAACAGTTCATCCATTCTCTACTTCTCCAAATAAGCATACAAGCACATGTCAACAGAGGTCATTTCTGTTCACCAAGGAAGCGTCTCATTTCATTTTATTAATTTAAATGTGCAGTTCTCTTTCAATAGCTGGCATTCATTTGAATAAATCCTATGAAACTTAATGAGTAAGACTTTGACCTTACCAATTCCCATCTACTTCATGGCAATGAGCAAGACAGACCTAGCTCTTGCTCTCATAGAGTTTATAGATCTAGTTGTGACTAAGCACAATAAAAAAAATGTGCAATTTTTATTAGTTATATCCTCTGTGTTCTCTCTTTAGTTAATATTGCTAGAGGGCTTGTGCACTCACCGGAAAGAGACAGAGAGGAGAGGAAAAGGGAGAAGACACACCAAGTGGGGCATAGTCATCCTACATAATCCCTTTATGTCTCCACCCTGTTGGGATTTGGTGCATCACACACACACACACACACACACACACACACACCTGGTATGTTTTTCAAGTCAGCAGGCTGGGATTCAATCCATAGTTGTCCATGTGAAATCCAGCTCACTTAACCACTTGGCCATGGGACTGGTTTTATCTGTTCTATCTTCTGAGAAAACTGTTACTAATTATAAAGGGAGACAAAATAGTGAACTGAGGAGGAGGGTATATGAATATTCATTTTATTCTTTCAATCTTTTTGTTGATTTGAAGTTTTTCAAAATAACAAGTTGGGGGTAAGTTTAAAGAAAATATCAGTCAAAAAGTCCAAAAGTTTAGACAAATGTCTTGTAGAATCTAATGCCTTCTTTGCTTAGTTATGACATTTTAGGGTTCCATAACTTCTATTTAGTTCTTTCCATAGCAGAACTTTAAAGGTGGAAGCCAAAGCAAATCCGTGTGAATAAAAGCAAACTTGTATTGTGTTTTCTCCACCACAGAATTATCTACCATGGTGAAAAATGTGCTATTAGAATTTGGCTGGTGTTCTTATTAAGCATTCTATAAAATATGTCAGCATACTAAGTCTCTGGCTAAGTAGATAAAGAGAATTACAATGTCCAAATATGCTATTTGTCACCATTCATTTGGTATTTCTTAAACTATTTGCTAGAGCAAGTACATATAATTTAATGAGTAAAATAATCTATAACCACCAAACTCAGTGCATTTGTTGTATATATGCTAAAATGCACCGCAGAATCTCTTCATTTTACTAGTGAAAGGGACAGGATTAATAAAACATGTATTATTAGAGTATCTAAATAAAACCATAGATGTTATAGATGAGTATGAAGGAATTTATAAGTGGCTTCTAACGGTGTTTTCCCATTACCCTTAACCCCAGTCCTAGTAAACAGATAGAGACATTATTCACATTTCTGTCATTTTCTTAGTATTTTCCAGTTGCCAGATACAACTTTGCTCTAATGCAGGGTATAAAGAAGTCTTCAAAAAGTTCACGGAGAATACATATGAAAAAAAATCATTCATGGATTTTAATTTTTTGCACCAAATTAAACTCCTACTGTAATTCCATTTTTCTGAGAAATTTTAAGAGCACCCTTATATCTGTACTTTCATCAAGAAATGCATATAGGAGAAAATCAAGTACATAAAAATGAGTGCCAGTTCTTAAGAGGGAAGGGGGAGGGCATGAGGCATGTAATGGAGAAGTAAATACAAAATCAAAGACCTACTACATACATTATCAAAGAGTAGAAATACAGGCTAAATGCTAGTGGCATTCCACTCTATTCATTTTTTTAAAGGTACTGCCTGATGGTCACATGCTGGACATGACACTAGGCAGTGGGGATAAAAGATCCAAGATGGTCTTTACCTTAAAAAGACATAATAGAGTCTACCAAAGTTATTGAATGACTAAAGAGACTTCAGTGTGCATGGCTGATATAAGAGAAGAGGTGGGTGTAGTTGAAATAGCAGTGTAGACACTGGAATCAGACTCAATTAAGTCTGCAATTTACAGACTATTGCCTAGATCAAATTACCTAATCTCTCTGAGATTACCTAATCTCTCAGATTCAAGTTCCTCACCTGTAAATTTCAAATGATACCTATCTTCCTGTAATTGTAAGAATTAAGAAGAAGATAGCAAAACACCTGGCACATATAAAGTTTTTTTTTTTTTTTTTAACGGAGAAAGAAGGGCACACACTTCAATTTTGCAATTGTTTTTACAAACCTTAAAAGACCTGGCTATCAAGTTAAAGAGATTGGCAGCACCACGTCCGGCAGAAAAGGAACTGATGATTCCATGACCCTGCAGTCACAAAAGTTCCAAATAGGAGATTATTTGGACAAAGCCATTATCCCTCCGAATCTGGCACCACCTCCTTCAGGGTGCATGAGACCGTATTAAATTCTATTTACTAGCTCTTGAATTACTTTTTAGTCAGCTATGTAAAATAAATTTACACACTCTTCCCCCACATTATTGCCATTGAGTCTTTAAATTCTAAACAAATTGTAATGCATCTATTTAGGAGTTAGGTTTGGATGTGCTGTGGTATGAATATTAATAGAAAGTCTGTATGTTTCAAGCCCTCTGTAAAATATAAAGAAAAGTGCTCTTAGCATCCTGTGTAAAAGTATATTGTTAAATACATGTGTGCAATCAGCCTGAGTGTGACAGGTAATGGAAGCACGGGAGCAGGGTTATTCTCATGTTTGGGGTTTAAATGATGGAGGAAGGTATTAAGCACAGAAGGGGCAGCACAAAAGAAAGTCATGAGATTAAATTGAGCCTGAATTTGTGGTATAGACTATTATATAGTTAGAAAAGGGATCTGTGTGAACAAGGTAGCATGGCAGCAGAGGCATTTTGGACTATTAATATTGTGAGCTGATGCCAGTTGAAGCTCTGCTGGCCTGCCTTGATCAGGGTACAATGACTAACAGGTTAGAGAAATTCTGGTGTCACAGTGAGGGCTTTTAGGGCATTATGAAGGCAGGAACAATACAGAAGAAAGGGGAATTTCAGTTTAAGGGTAGAAAACATGTACCTTAAAGACCTGAACATGGAGAGAGATGAAGAATCTTAAGACCAGGGAGAAGAGCCAAGGATGAGGTCGGGTTGACCAAGTAGAAGGTAACTCACATCCTGTTACATGATGGAGACAAATGTGTCTGATTTGAAAAGCATAGTGGTTAAGACCAGTACGACAGAACACTTAAATTCTGATTGCATGATGTGCTGTGTAGCCTTGGACAAGTTATTTGAACCTATTCAAAAAAAATTTTTTAATATAGAAATAATAGCCCATAGGATTGTGAAAATAAAATATGTATAAAAGGACTTTTGTGCCTGACAGATGAAAAACACAAATACTAGTTATTAGGCAGAAATGGAGTTGTAGTCAAAACTAGAACCCTATGTTCCATAGCACTGTTATATTCTCATCTTGAAGTTTATAAATTGTATGGCAGTGTATCAGCCTAATTATCTTTAGTTTGTTACAGTAGAAAATTTAAAACGTATATTTAAAATGGGAAAAAAAATCAGATACTACAAGTGAACCTCAAAGTAAAATTTCACTTGTTTATCTTGTACAAATAAAAGCAGCCATTTAAAATCTGCTTCTGTGGAGTTGGTGTCACTGTTGCAGTCAGTCAAGAGTGACAGCAACAGGCCTGTCACTTAACTCTAGTGCCTCTTCCGTGCTAGTTTACCCCTTGCCTTTAGACTTATTCAGACTAGAGAGACTTGAGATGTGTGGGCCAGAAAGTAAATTTTAATGTGATTTTTTGAGTAGCCAATGATAACCTTCCTATGATTTACTATGCAGATCAAGAGGATGGGAACTAAATAAAAGTCCTACATAAGACCAAAAAAAAAAGAAAGAAAAGAAAAAGAAAAAAAAGAAATGGGGGAAAATATATATATGAAACTAGAAATGGAAAATTATCGATGATAACATGTATGATTAAGCCATTATGCAGTGTATTCTGGATGGGAAATCACATTTAGCATGCTGTGACTATGTTCAGAAAATGAATATAAGATTAATTAATTAAAAATAAATTTTCATAAAAAAGAATGTTTTGTATATAAACTGTGGCTTTTGCAATGTTTACAGGTAATGCAGGAAAAGGAATGGTAGAGAAAAGATATTCTTTGGGAGTTATAGTAACCTAACATCCTTAGGAGCATTGTATAGCAACCTGGAACTCTGCCCAGGTATCTTGCTGGGTAACCTGTTTCAGTAAAGAAAAGGAAGTTAAGGAAGAAGAAATTGCCCATTATTTTCACTTTCTTCACATGTACATTTTCACAAAAACAGATATCACAATAGCTATTTTCAACATTGTAATGCGGTCACATAAAAGTCAAACTCAACCTCAACTGATGAACGCTACCCTCCCTACCTTAAACAATTTCACAACTTCCTCCTCATGCAGATTTTTAGTAATTCTTCAAGACTCCACTTAAACATGAAATCTGTGTCACTTTCACTGAATTTTCCAGGCAAAGCCAGACCCTCCTCTGAATTTTAGACCATCAGAATTATTTAAAAGGGTTACTTTTCAATGGTACCTTGCTTCATATAATTACTTCAGAGGAAATCATATATTTTCTTTTTACTTCTTCATCCCAATATAAAAATTACATAGAAGATCCATATGATTAGATCTATTCAGGATCCAAAGCATTGCCCAGCGAGATCTTTTTGAGGTTAATAAAAGTCTCTAAAGGAGAAAAATAAGGTATCAGGACCAGCAGATGGTATAACGGTTATGTTGTTGAACTCCTAAATGGCGGACCATGGTTTGAGTTCTGGACCCGGTAGCTTAAAAATCATGCTGGACATGTACGTGTGGCTGCTCAAGATCTTAGGAAAGAATGGAGGAGAAGGAATTGTGGCATTGCCATCCCCCGGGGGATGATTTCTCATTTTCCCTCTCATTGTCTCTGTCTCTGTCTCTCTCTCTCTGGCAAGTGCATGCACCCTAAGGCAAAAACCTCTTTAAGGTGCTCATGCTCACTGCAGGGGTCGGAGGTCAGGGCGAGCGTCTCGCGGGCCATAGGAGAAAGATGGCGGTGGAGTCGCGTGTTATCCAGGAGGAAATTAAGAAGGAGCCGGAAAAGCCGATAGACCGCGAGAAGACATGCCCTCTCTTGCTGCGGGTGTTCACCACTAACAACGGTCGCCACCACCGAATGGATGAGTTTTCCCGCGGAAACGTACCGTCCAGCGAGCTGCAGATCTACACTTGGATGGATGCAACCTTGAAAGAATTGACTAGTTTAGTAAAAGAAGTCTACCCAGAAGCGAGAAAGAAGGGCACACACTTCAATTTTGCAATTGTTTTTACAGACCTTAAAAGACCTGGCTATCGGTAGGTAACTTCTCATTTTTGATAGCTAATCTCTTGTTTTTGGTATGTTACAAATGACAGGGATAACCCTTTTAATTAATCTCTTCAGTAGGAGAAATGTGGGATTGTATAATCTTAATATCAGGTTTAGTGTAATATAATACTTAAATTTTTGAACTGTATTATAAGATGCTGGAGCAAACCAAGTCCTACATTCACCTTGTAGTACATACTAACTTTCATGTGGTCCATTAACATTTGATGTCCTTTCTTACAGAGTTAAGGAGATTGGCAGCACCATGTCCGGCAGAAAAGGAACTGATGATTCCATGACCCTGCAGTCACAAAAGTTCCAAATAGGAGATTATTTGGACAAAGCCATTATCCCTCCGAATCTGGCACCACCTCCTTCAGGGTGCATGAGACCGTATTAAATTCTATTTACTAGCTCTTGAATTACTTTTTAGTCAGCTATGTAAAATAAATTTACACACTCTTCCCCCACATTATTGCCATTGAGTCTTTAAATTCTAAACAAATTGTAATGCATCTATTTAGGAGTTAGGTTTGGATGTGCTGTGGTATGAATATTAATAGAAAGTCTGTATGTTTCAAGCCCTCTGTAAAATATAAAGAAAAGTGCTCTTAGCATCCTGTGTAAAAGTATATTGTTAAATACATGTGTGCAATCAGCCTGAGTGTGACAGGTAATGGAAGCACGGGAGCAGGGTTATTCTCATGTTTGGGGTTTAAATGATGGAGGAAGGTATTAAGCACAGAAGGGGCAGCACAAAAGAAAGTCATGAGATTAAATTGAGCCTGAATTTGTGGTATAGACTATTATATAGTTAGAAAAGGGATCTGTGTGAACAAGGTAGCATGGCAGCAGAGGCATTTTGGACTATTAATATTGTGAGCTGATGCCAGTTGAAGCTCTGCTGGCCTGCCTTGATCAGGGTACAATGACTAACAGGTTAGAGAAATTCTGGTGTCACAGTGAGGGCTTTTAGGGCATTATGAAGGCAGGAACAATACAGAAGAAAGGGGAATTTCAGTTTAAGGGTAGAAAACATGTACCTTAAAGACCTGAACATGGAGAGAGATGAAGAATCTTAAGACCAGGGAGAAGAGCCAAGGATGAGGTCGGGTTGACCAAGTAGAAGGTAACTCACATCCTGTTACATGATGGAGACAAATGTGTCTGATTTGAAAAGCATAGTGGTTAAGACCAGTACGACAGAACACTTAAATTCTGATTGCATGATGTGCTCTGCAGCCTTGGACAAGTTATTTGAACCTATTCAAAAAAAATTTTTTAATATAGAAGTAATAGCCCATAGGATTGTGAAAATAAAATATGTATAAAAGGACTTTTGTGCCTGACAGATGAAAAACACAAATACTAGTTATTAGGCAGAAATGGAGTTGTAGTCAAAACTAGAACCCTATGTTCCATAGCACTGTTATATTCTCATCTTGAAGTTTATAAATTGTATGGCAGTGTATCAGCCTAATTATCTTTAGTTTGTTACAGTAGAAAATTTAAAACGTATATTTAAAATGGGAAAAAAATCAGATACTACAAGTGAACCTCAAAGTAAAATTTCACTTGTTTATCTTGTACAAATAAAAGCAGCCATTTAAAATCTGCTTCTGTGGAGTTGGTGTCACTGTTGCAGTCAGTCAAGAGTGACAGCAACAGGCCTGTCACTTAACTCTAGTGCCTCTTCCGTGCTAGTTTACCCCTTGCCTTTAGACTTATTCAGACTAGAGAGACTTGAGATGTGTGGGCCAGAAAGTAAATTTTAATGTGATTTTTTGAGTAGCCAATGATAACCTTCCTATGATTTACTATGCAGATCAAGAGGATGGGAACTAAATAAAAGTCCTACATAAGACCAAAAAAAAAAGAAAGAAAAGAAAAAGAAAAAAAAGAAATGGGGGAAAATATATATATGAAACTAGAAATGGAAAATTATCGATGATAACATGTATGATTAAGCCATTATGCAGTGTATTCTGGATGGGAAATCACATTTAGCATGCTGTGACTATGTTCAGAAAATGAATATAAGATTAATTAATTAAAAATAAATTTTCATAAAAAAGAATGTTTTGTATATAAACTGTGGCTTTTGCAATGTTTACAGGTAATGCAGGAAAAGGAATGGTAGAGAAAAGATATTCTTTGGGAGTTATAGTAACCTAACATCCTTAGGAGCATTGTATAGCAACCTGGAACTCTGCCCAGGTATCTTGCTGGGTAACCTGTTTCAGTAAAGAAAAGGAAGTTAAGGAAGAAGAAATTGCCCATTATTTTCACTTTCTTCACATGTACATTTTCACAAAAACAGATATCACAATAGCTATTTTCAACATTGTAATGCGGTCACATAAAAGTCAAACTCAACCTCAACTGATGAACGCTACCCTCCCTACCTTAAACAATTTCACAACTTCCTCCTCATGCAGATTTTTAGTAATTCTTCAAGACTCCACTTAAACATGAAATCTGTGTCACTTTCACTGAATTTTCCAGGCAAAGCCAGACCCTCCTCTGAATTTTAGACCATCAGAATTATTTAAAAGGGTTACTTTTCAATGGTACCTTGCTTCATATAATTACTTCAGAGGAAATCATATATTTTCTTTTTACTTCTTCATCCCAATATAAAAATTACATAGAAGATCCATATGATTAGATCTATTCAGGATCCAAAGCATTGCCCAGCGAGATCTTTTTGAGGTTAATAAAAGTCTCTAAAGGAGAAAAATAAGGACTTGAAATAACCATCAGACCCTCTGAGATAGTAACTCTAAATTAGAATATATGAAAACTTTTAATATAGCAATGAAAAGAAAACCTTTTTCTCCCAATAGCTCATCCTTTGTTGAATGAAATGTTATTACCCAACCAACCTTCATTTACCTTCATTGTGGATTTTTCATGGCAATAATTAAGGTGGTAATTTTTTTCATTTTCTATGCATACCTCTGGGTTCTTAATGACTTTATAACTTAGCAAGTCACCATTGAGCCTAATTCATTTTGAGAGAGGGAACAGACGTACCAATAGAAGTTCTACTTATTTGAGTACTTATTTATTTCTTCAATGAGTGAGTAAGAGCAGGAGAGACAATACATCCACTAGGGTCCTGAGGCCATAATCCACACCCAGCCCTCAGTCATCCCCAGGCTGTGAACACACATTATGTACCCAATGTATTCTAGGAGCTCTCTGAACTTGAACAGGGAACATTCTCATGTGAGGTTGCTTGCAGAACATCACTTTTTAATACTGTGGCCACTGTTTTGCTCCAATAAATGCCTTTTTATTTCCAAACTAACCCTGATGAAATTGAGAAAAATATATTCTGGAACTTCATAGAGCAAAACAACCTAAATGGAATGAACAGCCAAATAAAATGGGTACAACTAGGAAAAAACAGTATTTTTTCACCTCAGATTTTCAGTTCAGTTTCTAGAAAGTATAAGCACTTGAAATCTAAAACAAGTTGAGGATGAAAGAGAAGGTGAAATCATTGGAGTTTCACCTAGTTTTCCATATGAATCAGGTTTCTGTCTGGTTTGAATACACAATTGTTCATGTATAGCGGGTAAAAAGCCATGACTTCCAAAGCAATTTAGAAAGAAATCAGAGCTATTCATTAATTCATCAAACATGTCTTTGAGTGTCCAGTGTGGCCCAGCATTATGCTATGTCTTCCTGCCTATATATTCTAATGTTAACATAATGTTAAATTTATAGGTCAGGACCAACAGGTGGCGTGGTGGTTAAGGAGCTGGACTCCCACATGGCTGACCACAGTTAGAATCCTGAACCCAGCAGCTTGAAAATTATGTTGGGCCCATATGCCCAAAATCCTGAGCTGAGAATGGAAGAGAAGGGATTTCAGCATGGTCATCCCCTCTAGGGGGGGTGATTTCTCACTTTCCCTCTCTCTGTCTCTCTCTGGCAAGCACATGCACCCTAGGGCAAAAACCTAAGCAAACAAACAAAAAATTTATAATGTTGGCCAGCCCTGTGATCTAGTTGTTAAGGGAGCCAGATTCCACCTGACTGACTACAGTTCGAATCCCAACCCCAGCAGCTTGAAAAACATACTGGGTATGTGTGTGAGTACCCAAAATTCAAGCAGCATGGAGAAATTAAGGAGAAAGGATTGCAGTGTGACTAAAGAAAGGGAGTACTTTCCCCTCTTTCTGGCAAGAACACATGCCCACCGGCTGAAACAAAACCAAAAAATTATACATGCTATATGCTGAAAACAAAGCAAAAAGTTAGCATTTGTTAATACGCCAAGCACAATCGTATTTGTTCTTCACAAAAAAAGTATTATTACCTAATATTACCAATGGAAAATTAAATACAGAGAGACAGTGAATTACCAAAGTTATCCCAGTAAGGGATGGTAGGGCTTAAATGCCAGCTAAAATTGCTCTGGCTCCAGAGTTTATTCTTTTTTCTCTACACAACTGCTTTTTACCCTTTAAAGAAATTTTTTTAAACTCACATGGAATCTTTCTTTAAACATAATTATTTTCTATGGAAACTCTGGGTAGAAAAAAAATTGAGTTACTTTGTTGTAGGGAAGAAATCTTTTCTCATTCATCACTAGGTTCATGGCTGAGGCTCCTATAACAAAAGACAATTTAACAAGAGAAAAGAATACAGATGCATTAAGCTTAAGTGACACTGAAGCCTTCAGAAATAAAAGACCCAATTAGATGAGAAAATGTGTATTTGTATGCTTAGGTTTGAAGAAGAGCGAAAAGTTATAGAGAAGCATGAAAGGAGGATAAAAGGCTTTAATCTAGACCCAGCTGAGGTGGCACATTCTAGATGCTGCTACTCATCATACTGCTACTTCCCACGTGAGGATATATGGGAAGCCTGGCTCACCCTAAAAGCCAGGTGTGCTGTGCACACGGTTGTCTCAGCTTCTCAGAAAGCTGAGGCAGGAAAGTTGCAAGTTAGCGACAAGTATGCACAACATAGCAAGACCCTGTCTGAGAGTCAGGCACAGTACTGTGGGTGTGTATATGTATGTGTAGTCCCAGCTACCTGAGAAGCTGAGGCAGGAGGATTCTGACATAACAAAATTCTCTCTTAAAAACAAACAAACAAACAAAAAAGGAGTGAGGACTATAATCTAGTGGCAATCAATTTAGGGGGAATTTAGCTGGGTTTGTTTTTTCAGATTCCTCTCTGTGTTTTCATGAGATAAGGACATTCCTTTTCCTGGGTACAAGGAGAATAGCTTTTGAATGAAGATTACTTCAGAGGAAGTTCAGAGAATTATTTTATGGCCTGCTTCAGGAGAGAAGGGCAACAGGTCAGAGAAGACTTCCTGCTTCTGTTGTTTTCTCAAAGGCCAAGGTATCATATTTTGGGACAGCATCTTCTGAGTGCCATCATTATTGGTTGGAAGGCCAGCAGCTCTACTACTCTTAAATGCTCTTCCATATTCATCCACCTACTATGCATACACATCACATAAAGAGATTCCTGAGACACCTCTCCAGCAGTAGTATTGCTCCTTAGAGTGTGTGCAAGGTGAAAAACTACTGCCAGACACCACGCCTAAAGGAGTAGACAGTGGTAGAAACACAGGGTTTGGTGTAATTGATTCTGTATGGTGAAGCCACAGAAAGAAAGGAACAGACATTGGGAATACTAAATGAAAGGGGATGGCTGGAGGAGGAAAATGGAGAATTAATAGGGGAATGTTGAGAAAATCAGTCCCTGTGGCTAGCAAATACTAGGAAATTGCAGGTGGTACCACTGGAAAATAAGGTTTTATAACTTAGCCATAAAAAAACCAAAGTGGGACCAGCAGTTAGCGTAATGGCTATGTCACTGGATTCCCATGTAGTTGACCACAGTTCGAGTCCCAGACCCGGTGGCATAAACTCACACCGGGTGCGTGTGCATGCATGCCCAGAATCTGCAGCGTGGCCATCTCCCCTGGGGGGTGATTTCTCACTTTCTGTCTCTCTGCCTCTCTCTGTCTGTCTGGTGAGCACACGCGCCCTATAGCGAAAACCTCTCAAAAAAAAAAAAAAAAAAAAGCCAAAGTGACTGTATTACACTTAGTCTTAAGAGTCCATCTTAATCAATTAGACTTTAGGAAAATCTGCTTTTAACTTCTTTTACTTCACAAGGTCTTTCAGAAATCTCCCTCACAATTGATGGAACCTAATGCTTAACTGATAATCAACAATAGCCTTCTTGAGTCTTTACAGATACTTGGCTATGGAAAGAAGGAAAAAGATGCCATCGGGCCCCCCTTTCATATGATCAGCTGAGACTTCACCAGCTCAAGCATTACGAAGCCACACATGGCTTCTAATCCAGGATCTAAGAGGTGTTTTGACTTCATTTGCTTCTGCTGCCTTGTCAAACAGTCATTTATCTTTGGGGCCAGCAGGTGGCATAGTGGTTAAGGTACTAGACTGCCACATGTACCACCATGGTTCAAGTCCTGGAGCTGGTGTCTTGAAGATCATGCCAGGCACGTGTGTGTGTGTATGTGTGTTTGCCCAAAATCCCAAG
>NW_006159443.1:1469082-1518720 GCF_000334495.1 Tupaia belangeri chinensis
GAGGTGGGGGGTGATTTCTCACTTTCACTCTCTCTGTCTCTCTGGTGAGCATACTCACCCTATAGCAAAAATCTCTAGGAAAAACAAAAAAAATCAGTCACTTACCTTTTATCCCCTTGCACAGAAGAAAACTGGTCTTTTTGACCTGCCCTGCCCTGCATACCCAGAAGGAAAACTGTCCCCCATTGCCCTCTGACCTACCATATCTGTGATCCTTGTGATATTGCTGAAGACAAAGCCTCTCAATAACTTGCCCTTTGTTTCTTCCCCCATATATGTTTTTATCTTGCCCAGCGCTGTGAAGAAGGTTATGGATTCTTGGTTCTCTCCTTGGTGTTGGCCTCACTGAATAAATTCCTGTCCTTATTTACTTTGTCTCTTGTGGGAGGCAGGGACATGATTGGGGCCCCTTAAGCTAGCATCCCTGCCCATTCCAGCATTGGTTGGGTCCAATTTTTTAAATGTATGAGCCCTTTTTAGCCAGGGAGACAAAGAGCTTGAAGGTAGTTATGTACTCAAATTTGGATTTCAAAAAAAAACAATATAAAGATTATGAACTATTGAGATTTAAAAAAAAAAAATGATGTGTCCTAGAGACCTATCAAACCTTTCATTTAAAGAAATTAAATGGGAAACTTTTCTAATGTCAAATCATTATTGTTATGTAAATTTCTGTTGGTATTCCTGTTAATTGGAGCTTATTCTCTGTGAAAAAGGAGAAAAGTTTTTATCTTTAAAAATAGAAATCAAACCAATTAAAAAATGTACAGTGAGGCACAATAAAATCACAACATGTGTTTTCCTATCATTAACACTGCTCAGTGACTTTATTTTCAATGCTGTCAGTATACACTGTTCCCATATTTTTTTTGTTTACTTTAGCCACTCATTAATATTCAGTAAATCAATAGTTTAGTGCTACAGTAATAGCAAATATTCTGATTGACTAAAACTTATGCAAAAAGCCAACCGAAGTATGCATGCAAATGAGTAAGTGCATAACACTTAGAAATTTCTCTTGAGCCTTCTCTCTTTTTTTTTTAGAATTATTTTTTATCTAACGTTATTTACTTATTTATTTTTCATTCGACCAGAGAGAAACAGAGTGAGGGGGAGAGAGAGAGAGAGAGAAAGTGAGAAAGCAAGTTGCCAGGTCCAGGACTCAAATTGCGGTTGACCATGTGGGAGTTCAACACCCTTAACCACCATGTCACCTGCTGGCCCCTCAAACCTTCCTTTAAGGCTGAAATTAAGAGAACAAAAATTCTGGGACCAGCAGACAGTGTAAAGGTTATGTTGCTTGGACTCCCACGTAGTCCACCACAGTTCAAGTCCAGGACCTGATGGCTTAAAACTCAGGCCAGACACTTGAGTATGTAGGCCCAAAATCTCAAAAGGAGGATGGAGGAGAAGGGACTGTGGCATGGACAATCCCCCTGGAGGGTGATTTCTCTCTCTGTCTCTTCAGTGAGCACAGGTGCCTTATAGCAAAAAAATCTCTCTAAAAAGGAGAACATTCTGGCGGGTTAGATCTAGAGTTAGTTTTGTGACCAGTGCTTTGTACTTAGGACAAACTTTGGGAATCTGACCCTAAACCTGAATCATTTTCTTTATGCTCAACAAAACCATCTAGTGTCTGTGGTAGGTCATCCTATCTCCTCCTATTGAAAGAGAGTCCAGAACACCTTCCTGCTAGGACTTGGGTTCTGATAGCTTTCCTGGTCCCTCCATCAGAACTTACAGAGACGCACTGCCTGACATGTAGTAAACTATCCAAACCAAGAGTTCCACTTCTAGCTGGATTGTTTGAGTATCATCTCTGTCAACGTATCCCTACTGCAATGCTCACCAAAAAGACTACCTACCTCCCACTGCAGTCCTACTCCCAACCTCCAACACATCTCCATCTGCTTCCTCCTTTTCCTACTGTCTGTTATCCTGAGATCACAAGTTTCACAGAATCAGATGTCTTTGGTCACCGAGCGCTCTTAGCTTAGTTAAAAAGTAAAAACTGTAGGAATTTGTTTCATATTAATGATCACTTACATTTGAATGAGGCAAAGATAGTAGGGCTAGCAAGGTCAGAAGCATGGCTGTTTAGTTGACTGGATCCCACATGACCAACTGCACAATCTGAGTCCCAGACCCAACAGCTTAAGAAACATGCTGTATGCACAGACTTGTGTGCCTAAAGTCTTGAAAGGAGGAAGGAGAAGGGATTGCAGCATTTCTTTCCTCTCCCACCTCCTGTCCCCCAAAAGTGCACATACCCTCTTACAAATTTCAATAAATAAATATCCAACCCTCCAAAATCTATTCAAAATATTTTTGCAATAGAAAATCTCTATTATTGGGACCAATAGATGACATAGTGATTACATCACTGGACTCCCACGTAGCCAACTATGGTTCAAGTCCCAGATCCAGTGGCTTGAAATTCATGCTAGGCATGTGTGCGTACATGCCCAAAAATCCCAAGAGGAGATCAGTGTGGTGTGGTCATCCCTTCTGGGGTGTGACTTCTCACTTTCTATCTCTCTCTGTCTCTCCAGTGAGCACACATGCTCTACAGCAAAAATCTCTCTTAAGTAAATTAACTAAATTAAATAAGTAGAAAATCTCTAATATTACTGGCTAAGCACAAATGGTATACTTTTTTGGACTAATAATTTTTGGGGGGAGATATAACTCACATGCCATAAAATGCACCATTTAAAAACAAATAGCTCAGGTTTTTAGTATATTCAAAAGGTTGTACAATCATTACTACTATCTAAACCCAGAACATTTTCTTTACTCTAAAAAGAAATCCAAATATTCATAGCAGTTCCTCTCTATTCCTTCTTCTCCCAATCTCTGGTGATCACGAATTTACTTTCTGTCTCTCTAGGCTTGCCTGTTTTAGACATTTCATATAAATGGAATCAAATGAAAGACCTTTTGTATCAAACTTCTTTGCATAATGTCCTCAAGGTTCATTAATGTTATAGCATGAATCACTTTACGGCTAAATAATTTTCTCTTGTGTGGATATACCACATTTGTTCATCTATCTTTCAATTAATGGACATTTGGGTTGTTTCTACTTTTGGGCTATTAAGAATAATGGTGCTATGAACATTTGTATATAGGCTTGTATTTTCAATTCTCTTAAGCATATACTTAGGAGTGTAATTTCTAGATCATATGGCAGTTAACACTAACCTTTCCCCCCACAGAGGGTAAGTGTACTCACTAGAGAAAGTGATACAGAGAGAGGAGAGGGACAAAGCACCCCACAGTAAGGTATGGTCATGCTACAAGCTTTTCTCCATTTTCCCATCCTTCCAGGACTTGGGACATGCATGCACAAACACTAGACATGTTTTTTAAGCTGCCAGGGCAAGGATTAGATCATGTTGACCATGTAGGATCTGGCTTCCCTTAACCCCTAGCCTATGGAGCCAGCAATTTATTTATGTATTTATTTACTTATTTATTTGAGAGAAGGAGACAGAAAGAGACATACAGGAAAGTACCCAAAACAGTGTACTCATGCTACAATCCTCCTCCCACCCCAGTCAACTAGAATCATAGGCACAACCACACATGCCTAGTATGCACAGGGAGACCCTGGGTCATGAGCCAAGGACCTTACAACATGGCCTCTGCATCTCTGAGTATCATGCTACAACTACACCACCACAGCTGAACTGCTTAACTTTTTGAGGAACTATAACAGTGTTTTCCAAGGTGGCTGCTCTATTTTACATTTCCATCAAGAGTGTGGGAATATTTGCTACATTTTTCCAATAGCCATTCTAATGGATGTGAAGTGCTATCTCACTGTGGTTTTATTTGATTTCTCTAGCTGCTGCTGATGTCATTTTAAAAAATAATAAAAATTCAAAGAAAAATAGAAATTAGTTCTGTGGGAAATATAATAGTAAATCCTTTAGATAGTAATGTGATCACTTTTTTTAAACTGGAAAATAAGAAGAGTAATATTGTTTTAAATTTTGGCAAATCTGTTTAATATCTGGCTAAATAGAAGAGAGCTGGGTTCTGCTTCTGCATTTAATCTGTTCTAGTCTGTTGTGGTTGAAGTATATAAAGAAAATCCAGTATATAAAAAAAATCAAACACATAGATTGAAAAGGGAGAAATATTTTATTAGCCTTTCTAGATAATTGTGGATATTTTTCTACAATAATATATATATTACTAATAATAATTTAGGTGATAACTACACCCAAGCTGGGCAACTGATGGTTTTTTAGAAGTTAATCACAATATAGAATCTAAGCCCATATGAGCAAACTTTTCATCTTTGATTACATTGAACTGTATTGCTTTACCTTGCTCATAATTTTATATCTTGGTCACTGGCAATTATTAGTTCACTGAGTTATACAAATCTTCCAAATTTTGACACAGTTTATTACATAATAACAAAAAAAAAATCACATTCATTAAGTTCACCAACAGGGACCAGCAGTTGGCATAATGGCTATGTCACAGGACTCCCATGTAGTCAACCACAGTTCGAGACCCAGACTTGGTGGCTTAAACTCACACTGGGCATGTGTGCGTGCGTGTCTGAGATCCTGAGAAGAATGGAGCAGAAGGGATTGCAGGATGGTCACCTCCCCCGGGAGTAATTTCTGCTTTCTGTTTTTCTCTGTCTCTCTGGTGAGCACACGTGCTCTATAGCAAAAACCACTCAAAAAAAAAAAAAAAAGTAATTTCACCAACAATCCCCAGCAAAACCTTTAAGTTAAGTGTTAGGATACTGTCAAGTTCCTGTTGACAGAGACAAGTTTTTCAAAATTCTTAATTTTTTGTTTTTTTGAGAGATTTTTGCTATGGGCCGTGTGTGCTCCCTAGAAAGACAGAGAGACAGACAGAAAGGGAGACATCACCCTCCAATGTAGATAACCACTCTGCAATCCCTTCTCCTCCATTCTCCTCTTGGGATTTTGGGTACACACACAGACACACACAGACACACGCACACGCACACACACACGCACACACACACACACACACACCATGAGTTTCAAGCCACCTGGTCTGGGACTCAAACCATGGTTGACCATGTGGATGGAGTCCAGTGCCTTAACTACTACATTACCTGGTGGCCTTCCTTATTTTTTTTCTTTTTTAAAGGTTTTTTCCATAGGGCACATGCACTAGCCAGAGAGAGAGAGTGAGAGAGAAAGTGAGAAATCACCCCCCCAGGGGAATGACCACAAGGGAACTCCCTCTTTTGGAGAGAGATTTTTGCTATGAATCATGTGCTCTCACCAGAGAGACAGAGAGGTTTTTGCTATGGCGTGTGTGCGCTCACCAGAAAGACAGAGAGAAAGCAAGAAATCACCTCCCAGGGGGATGGGCACGCACGCACACGCACCCAGCATGAGTCAGAGCCACTGGGTCCGGGACTCAAACTGTGGTGGACTACATGGGAATCCAATGATGTAACCATTACACCATCTGCTGGTTCCAACAACTGGCATAATTTTTCAAGCTGCCAGGTTCAGGACTCGAATCATGGTAGGGCCATGTGGGAGTCCAGTACCCTAACCACTATACCACCTGCTGGCCCCCCAAATTCTTCATTTTAATCAGCAACAATTACCATTGTTTTCCTGAAGTGACAAACATTTCATTAACTTTCAAGAAAATCCTGCCAAATAGCCAAGACTGAAAGTCGGGCTTATCGGGGCTGGCAGGTGGCATGGTGGTTAAAAGCTCTGGATTCCCACATTGCTGACCGTGGTTCGAGACCCAGTGGCTTGTTTTCTTGCTTCCCCTTTCTACCTCTGTCTGTCTGGTCAAATTTAAAAAATAATAATAACAACAAATGGAATTAAATAAATAATTCTTTGAAAAAAGTAAAAAGAAAGTCAGGCTTGTTTGTCTGTCATTCTTCGTTTTGTTTTGTTCTGTTCTGTTTTTAGGTTTTTGCCATAAGGTGTGCACACTCACCAGAGAGTCAGGGAAAGACAGTGAGAGGGAAAGTGAGGAAATCGACTCCCAGGGTAGATGGTCACACCACAATCCCTTCTCCTCCATTTTCCTCCCGAGATTTCATGCTTATACATCCCTGTGGTGAGTTTCAAGCCACCAGATCCTGGACTCAAACATAGTCGGCCATGTGGTAGCCTAGTACCTTTAACTACCACACCACCTGCTGGTCTCAGTTGATCATTCTTTATAGAAAAAAATGATGTTCCATTGCAGGCTGAGGCAGGGGTAGTGTGGGAGTCTAGTTCAGCTAGCAGTTTAAACAATCCTACCAGTGTTTTTTTCAAAAGAACTGTGTATTTTGATATGTAATAGAGTGTTTATGTATGCTTCCTACTTCATCATTCAAAATGTTAGAAAGTTGTATACTCAAAGGTCAAGAGTTTATAAAATTAATAGGTTTTTTTTTTACTGCATCATCAAATATACTCTTAAGTGAATTTGTTTTGTTTGTTTGTTGTTTCTGGGGCTACAAGTGCAGATAAAAAATGCAATGACTACTACAGTTTGTAGCATTGCCTTGGTTCATGCTAAGGAAAGCTTTAGCTATTAAAAAATAACTGGTTTTTTTTTTCAACCAATAAAAGGCATAAAAATAAGAAGGGGCTTATATAGTAGATATAGGCGAGATCTATAGAATAATAAATTGTGGGATACATAGCAATCAACTTTGTTTGGCTCTTGATGCAGCACCTGAAAATACTTTTGAAATTTGAATATGTTCTCGTTATAAGGTAATGTTAAGAAATTATTGCTAATTTTATGTAATATAACCATATTCTGGTTATTTTATGATGTTAGGGAGCCATTCTAGGCTCAGCAGGTGTATAGTGGTGAAGGCACTGAATCCCCTATGGTCAACTGACTGGTTCGAGTCCTGGGCCTAGCACCTTAAAAATTACGCCAGGCATATGTGCATACATGGCCAAAATCCCAAGAGGAGACTAGAGAAGAGGGGACTGTGGCATGATTATCTCCCCCTGGTGGGGGGTGATTTCTCACTTTCCATCTCTCTTTTTGTCACTGTCCCTCTCTAAGTGCATGTGCCCTATAGCAAAAACTAAGAAAAAAAAAGTTAGGAAACTATTCTAAAATATTTATGGATGACATGATACATTATATTGTCTAGGATCTGCTTTAAAATACACCCGCTAAAACAAGAAGGGAATTAAGGAAACTAGATTGGCAACATGTTGATAGTTGAAGTTGGGTAAAGGACATACAGTGATTTCTAAAATTATCATCGTTATTTTTGTGAATGCTTGAAATTTCTATAATAAAGAATTGAAAAAGGAGAACGACAAGGAGAAGTTAGTGACAACTGCCTCTTCCTTCCTCATCATGAATAGCATGTGACTATGGTGCTTATGGTGTAGCTGTCAGCAGGCAACATAAGGCAAACACAAAATGGGGGGAAAAAAATGATATAAGGATGGCAGACAAAAAGATAGAAAGGGGAATGCTGAGCTACTACACCAAGTCATGGCCTTCCTGTAGACACATTTTTTAAGTGTGACAGCACAATCTTTACCTATGTAACCCACTAGGAATTGAGTTTTCTTTTTTTTTTTCCTTTTTTTTTTTTTTGAGAGGTTTTTGCTATAGGGCGCATGCATTCGCTAGGAAGAGAGAGACACAGAGACAGAAAGTGAAAAATCACCCTCCAGGAGGGATGGCCATGTCGCAATCCCTTCTCTTCCATTCTCTAGGGATCTTGGACATGCATATACACACGCCTAGCATGAGTTTAAGCCATTGGGTCCGGGACTTGAACTGCTGTCGACTTCCTGGGTGTCGAGTGACATAGCCACTACGCCAACTGCTAGTCTCAAGGAACTGAGTTTTCTATTCACTGCAGTCTGTCACTGTGATTACCCATTTGACTCAATTACCACCAGGTGATTTGGGGCTCTTCTCATCCCCTGCATGAACTTGGCTAGAAGAATTTCTTCTTGTACTGAGAATAAATAGGGTTGCTGCTTCATCAACTTAACTTGATAAAGTAAATAAATCAACAGTTCTCTTTAATTTACTTGTGCCATATAAGAAAAAAAATATATTGGAGGGTCAAACAGAAGATTTTATCTTCAGTCCGATATTTTCGGGTAGTTTGTTAGAGCATGGAACTAATGAGGCCATCATCACTGTTTTAACAATTAAAAAGGTAAATTGATGTTCTGCTCTTTGGCACACACTACTGATTAGGGCACAGAGGTGGCAAGTGGTCGCAGGATACAGGTACACTTGGATCAACGTTAGGCATTAAGATCACATTCTAAGGATCGATTCAGTGAATCAGTTTCAGTATCTTCAGACACTTTAAGCCTGTTGACTAAGTCTGTCCTTCAAATGTATTTTGACAGAAAATTCCACTTATTTCATAAATTTGAATTGGCACTTACTTTCTTGCTACTCATATCAGTACACTAGGGGAACAGAAACATTTCCCTCTATTTCAGTCACAGGATGACTAATAAAAAAGACGTCATATTAAACAAATCCTCCACTGACTGATATTTTCCCCTAGGAGGTCGAGGAGGGTGGTTACTAGGCCTTTACTGATTTCTTTCATGTCCTAAGTTTTCTCTTGTTTTTATGATTCCATTGACCTCTGGATTCTACAAGTATACAAATGACTTAACACTGTGCAAACAACTACGCATTAGTCAGGATTTTCATGAAGTTCTTGCATGGCAGCTTTGAAGAAGTTCATTAAAAAGAGACAGATTTAAATTTTGGTAGTAAGGAGTGTGAATTTATAAGACTTGAAGTAAAGAAAGTTTAAAGAGGAACCAAGTCTTATTTTTGAGTATGAAAAGCATTTCTACATAAGTGGTAGAATGCAATTATTCTGTCTTGTGGCAGACAGAAATGACAGCAGGAAAAATGTAAAGTAGGTATTAGAAAAACTCTAATTGAAAAATGTGGGTATCTACTGCCACAGGGTTACAGAATTGTTTTTTAAAAAATAAAAGTGTTGATAGGACCAGCAGTTGGCCTGATGGCTATGTCACTGGACTCCCATGGGGTTGATTGTGGTTCGAATACCGAACCTGGTGGCTTAAACTCATGCCAGGCAAGTGTGCATGCATGCCCAAGATCCCAAGAGGAGAATGGAGAAGGGATTCTGGCATGGCCGTTGCCCCAGGGAAGTGATTTCTCAGTGCACGTGCCCTATAGGGAAAACCTCTCCTAGAATGGAGCAGAAGGGATTGCGGCGTGACCATCCCCTCTGGGGGGTGATTTCTTGCTTTCTGTCTCTATGTCTCTCTCTGTCTGTCTGGCGAGCGCACACGCCCTATAGTGAAAATCTCTCCAAAAAAAAAAAAAAAAGGAAAAACCTCTCCAGAAAAAAAAAAAAGGGTTGATAATAATTTTTGAATAATTTTAACACAAACTAAAAACAGGATGACTCAATTTAGTTTCCTAAAGCAGATATTCACATCAAGACTGTAGGAACGAAGTTATGAGAAAGACACAACTCTGCTCTAGAACTGACTGCTAATACCACTGAGAGGGAGGCTGGTGAGAGAACGGAATAGTCCCACAGTGCCCAAGTTTCACCCCTGAAATTACTTATTTACTTCAAAGGATAAAATGAATCTTTATGATGTGGAGATCTGATAGTTGTCATCCAAATGGAACAAGCACACTTTGTATCACTAATAATGGGACAACTTGGCAGTAGGCATTTCCTGGTAACGTGTGCAATCGTGACATGACCTGTGTTGTGAATGGAATATTCTTGACAGCTAGATTTAACCTGAATTAAAGCAACTGTAGATCTAAATTTCAGTCTACATGAAATACGGGGATAGAAAAGTACGATAGGTTAAATAACATTACAGAAGACAATCAGTATATGAGACATAGTATATAACAGAATTGGTTTGGACTAAAAAAAAGAACCTCAGTGTCATGAAAAGAAGATTTTGACTGAGGATTTTCCTGAATTAAAAAGATGATTTCTCATTTTCCCTCTCTATCTCTCCCCTATGAGGGCAAGCACACTGTGGGGGAAAAAATAAATTAAAAAAAGGACAGAGAGAGAGAGAGATCAAAAAAAGACCAGCTTAAATTGTCAAAATCAATACATTGAAATATAGTTGGTCCTTGAACAACATGGGTTTGAATTACACAGGTCAAATTATATGTGGATTTTTAACAATAAGTACAATAAAATGTTTTCTCTTCCTTGTGACTTTCTTAATAACATTTTCTTTTCTCTAGTTTAGTATACTGTAACATTATAGTAAATAATACATATAACATACAAAATACACGTCAATGAACTGCTTTAGGCACTGACAAGGCTTCAGGCCAATAGCAGGCTATTAGTAGTTGAAGTAAAAATTTAGGGACCTGCAGGTAGTGTGATAGTTATGTTGCTGGACTCCCACATGGCCGCCCATGGTTTGAGTCCTGGACCCAGCAGCTTCAGACTCATGCCAGGCACATGTGTGTGTATGCCCAAAATCCCAAAAGGAGAATGGAAGAGAAGGGATTGAAGTGTGGCAATCCCCCCTGGTGGGGGAAAGTGATTCCTTGCTTTCTGTCTCTATCTCTCTGGTGCGTACACGTGCCCTATTGCAAAAATCTCTCTTTAAAAATTTATATGCAGGGGCCAGCAGATGGCATAATGGCCATGTCGATGGACTCTCATGTAGTTGATCACAGTTCGAGTCCCAGATCCCGTGGTTTAAACTCACACTGGGAGTGTGTGTGTGTGTGTGTGTGTGTGTGTGTGCCCAAGACCCACAGAGGAGGATGGAGGAGAAGGGACTGTGGCATGGCCATCCCCCCTGGGGGGTGATTTCTTGCTTTCTGTCTCTCTCTCTCTCTCTCTGTCTTTCTGGCAAGTGCATGTGCCCTATAGCAAAAACCTCTCAAAAAAATAAATAAAATAAAATAATCAATTTATATGCAGCTTTTTAACAATCTGGAGCCTTAGCATACCTAACCTCTTCCTCCATATTGTTCAAGGGTCAACTGTATACATCTATAAAAGGCATTTGGAGACAATGTGAGATTTTTATCATAGAGTGGATAATACATAATATTATGAAGGGACTGGCCCCATGGTCTGGTGTATAGGGGTGCAGGATCCCACATGGCCAAATGCAGTTCAGATCCCAGCCCCTGTGACTTGAGAAACACACCAGGTATGTGTATATATGTCAAAAACTTGACAGGATGGACAAACACGGGAGAAGAGATTGCCGCAATGTGTCCATGCCCCATTGGGCAATGCTTTCTTCCTCTTTCTCTTTCTCTCTTTTGTCTCTCCATTCAAGTGCATGCACCTTCTGACAAATTTTTAAAAAGAAAAACTGATGAAATTATTATTCAACTTCTTGGATGCAAAAATGGTATCATAATTGAGTAAAACATTTTTATTCTTAGAATTTCTATAATGAAATTGTGAGAAATAAAGTTTCATATGTCCACAGATGACTTTCAAATATTTCAATAACAAAAAATTTATGAATTTATATTTGGAAATATTTGTAAATTTGGGAATATGCGAATAATTGTTGAATTTAGTGGAGGGTACATGAATGTTCTTTGTATTTTTTTAACTTTTCTAGATATTTCTCTAAATTTCAAAATAAGAAATTGTCAGAAATTAAATTAAAAATTTTCTTTTAAAAATAAATAATACTGGGAAGCCAGCAGGTGGTTTGGTGGTTAAGGCACTGGACACTCCCACATGGCTGACCACAGTTTAAGTCCTGGACCTAATGGCTTGCTTTCTCACTCTCTCTCTCTCTCTTCAGTTAAATTTAAACAAATAAAATTAAATAAATAATAATAAATAAATAAATAATATGTAACAATTATATCAGTTATTAAAATAATAAATACCCATAAATATATCATCCACTCCAAGATCTAGAACACTAACAATATCATTAAATCTATATATAAGCATTCCCATCCTATTCCTCTAATTTCTCCCCAGTTGTCTCAATATTTTTTTCAATTTATTATGGAAATTTTCAAACAGATATGGAAAGCTCTAGTTGTAATTTTATAGTTGTTTTATATTATAGAATTTCAGAACAAATTGATTTTTAATATAAAATGAAGACTATATTTTATATTCTTTACCTAAAGAGCCTATTCTGGTCCTTCACTCAGTTAACTCATTGCTACTGTGAATTTTTTTTTCTTTTTTTGCCACAGAGAATGTACACTTGCCAGAGAGAGACAGAGAGTAAGAAGGATAAATCACTCCCCAATGTTGGGTAGTCACTCCACCATCTTTACTTCTCCATTCCTCCACCTCTTGAAGATTTGAAGCATACACATACATGCACCTGCTATGTTGTTTGAACCACACAGTTGGTCATGTAGAATCCAGCCACCTTACCCACTGAGCAATAGGGCCTGCCCTGTGAATATATTTTTTCTTTTCAAAGAATTATTTATTTAATTTTATTTATTATTATTATAATTGTTTACTTTTGCTATCAGGACTCAAAGTACCACTGGCCACGTGGGAGCCCAATGTCCTGTACACCACACCACCTGCTGGCCCTGAAATTTGTTTTTAAAACAGAAATGAAACTGAATTTTGTGTCCTTAGACATTGAATGTAAAGCACATTTGCCAATCAGGAGACTAATATCCTTGCAGTTTAGTAAGTAAAATAGCACATAGTCAAGGATAAAAAACTAATTTTGGTTAGTAAATAAATGAACATTGAAAAATTAAGTACACTGAATAATTAAGAGCAAGAAGGATTAAAGAAGAAAAAGAAAGGAAGAAAGGAAAGAAAGACTGGAAATGAAGTTTAAAGTACTATTAAAGAGGAAGTAAAAAGAGGAAGTGGTCTATAGGGTAAGGGTTTTTATATATCAACATGAGATCTTTTACCTATACTGGAAGAAAACATAACGGCCACCTTTTCTTTCTTTTTTTTTCTTTTCTTTTTTCTTTTTTTTTAAACGTCTATACAGTATGAATAGAAGCCGTTAAAGCATAAAGTAGTTATGTTTTTCATGTTAATTGATTTTTCCATTGTGTAACTAGATGTGCTTTCGTGGTCTGATTTTAAAGTGCATTAGAATGTTGTACACCTATTATGTGATGGGTTCTTTTATGTTTCATTGTATTTAATTTCCACAACAAGAAGACATGGACATCATCAGTTTTATGACTGAGTTAATCAGGGCTCAGAGAAGTTAAGTATGAATATAGATCTCAGAATTAACATGATATCAAAAATAAGTTATGAAAACTCAGATTTCTCTGGCTTCAACATAAAGCTTTTTATTTGTTGGGCTAAACTAACTCAATAGCCTGCATAAATTAATAAGTTAAGCATGGGATTATAAGATATGGGATTTCTGACCTCTCAATAAATGTAAAATTAAATGATTTGTATTTAATAAATCTGAAAACTAGAACTTAATATCATGAGCTTTTAAAAGTTGACAGTAGTTGAGATGGATACCAAACCTGAGCTGTGACATATTGCTTTCCTTGACTAAATATGAATATTTTCTGCTAAGATGTCTCTCTCCAGATTCATTCCTAGTAGGGCTACCTCTGTCTCCTTCTCTCCATTTCTCTCTGTCTTTCTTCTGTCTCTTGTGTCTTTTAATCCTTTAAAAAATGTTAAAGTATTCTCTGGACTCCCTCATTATGCTAATTTATGCCTTTCCCCATTCCATTTAGAAAAGGCACAAACCCAAGCCCATCCTGGCATGGACATGGAAATGGAGCTGTGAAATATTGCTTTCCTTGACTAAAAATGATTATTTTCTGCTAAGATGTCTCTCTCCAGATTAATTTCTAGTGGGTAGGGCTACCCCTATCTCCTCTCTCCATTTCTCTCTGTCTCTCTCTCTGTCTCCCTGTGTCTTTCATTTTTTTTTTTTAAGGTAAAGTATTCTCTGGGATCTTAAGGCCCTCCCTTCTCCATTCCATTTGGGTTTCATTTTTTGCTTTAAAATCTAAAGGGTCTTTTTTTATTAGTTTTTCTTTCTTTTTTATTTTATTTTTTTTCTTCTTTCCTCTTTTCTAATTATTTTCCTTTTTTCTTTATCTTTATCCCTTGGCTGCTCAGCCTCTATGCACTAAATGTCTGTACAGGTCCAAGTGAACAGGATTCAAACATCTGAATACAATTAGAGTCAGAACATTCCTTTATTCCACTGAATCCGATATACAAAAAGTGAAAACTAAACAAACAAGAAAATACCTCTCCTCCAAGGGAAAAGAATAACTCTTCTTCATCCTCAGACAGTACAATGAAACTCATGGAAATGTCAGATAAAGAATTTAGAATATTCATAGTGACAAAGCTAACAGAGATGGGAGAGAAGAGAGACAGTGAACTGCAGAAAAGGCAGGAGAAAGGAGCTGATGAGTTCTAGGAGGTGAGAAAATTCTTGCAAGATCTAAACGAGGAAATACACACTATAAAAAAGAATCAAATGGACCTGTTAGAGATGAAAGCTATAATACAGGAAGTCAAAATCTCCCTTGAAAGTATTAAAAGCAGACTAGATCATACAGAAAATTGAATCTCAGATGTAGAAGATAGAATCACTGGCCTAGAAAATTCCACCATGAAGACAGAGAAAATTTCTCCCCCCAAATGAGAATAATATATAGAAATACTAGATACCATCAAACGTCCAAACATTTAGATAATTGGTATCCCAGAAGGTGAAGAGACTCAAGAGACTCCTAAGGGCATTGATAATCTATTCCATGAAATCCTGGAAGAAAATTTTCCAAATCTAGAGAGTCATTCAAAGATCCAGTCCCAAGATATATAAAGGACCCCAAATAGAATCAACCCAAGATCTTCTCCAAGATGCATTATAACCAAATTGACTAAAACCACAAACAATGTCAAGATACTAAGATTGATGAGAGAGAAGCGTCAAATTACCTACAAAGGATATCCCATTAGGCTCACAGTAGACCTCTCATTGGAAACAATGTGAGTGAGGAAAGAATGGAAAAATATATTCAAAGTGTTAAGAGAAAAGCAATTTTAACCAAGAATACTGTAGCCAGCAAGAATATCCTTCATATGGGAAGAACAGACAAGAACATTCTCAGATAAACAAAACCTGAAAGAATTTACCAACACCAGATCAGAACTCAAAGAAGCCCTGAAGGGAGGGCTATACCAAGAAAATTAAAAACAGACACAGAAATAAGAGTTCAAAAACTAAGAAAATAGTCAACTTAATCGTAGGGACAAGTCTAGAGTTAAATATTATATCCCAGAATTTAATCGGGGAAGATTGAACCACAACAGAAGATAGATTAAGCACATGAGACTGAACTGGTGAAATAGAATTTTATGACTTTTGACTAAAATATTGCTGATTTTCTTCTAGGCTTTGTGTTGTGGTTTTAAGAATTTTTGGTCCTGTCTTGAGCTGCTGATAGGTTCATGTACCTACTCTTTGAACAGAATCCTAACCTGTTTCCCGGCTTTAAAGTTTTAAGCAAAGTCCCTGAGCATTTCTTTGATTTATTAAAGCTAAAACTGCTTTTCCTGAAATTAAAAAATACCTATCTAATGACTGTAGCAACCTAACTGTATATTCATTCTACTCAGCTTCACAGCTAAAGTCAGACATGTATTCACAGATATGTATGTGCCAACTGAACTTGTTATTGAAAGATAGATTATTTAAGAAATTCTGTAAATCAATAACATGTGGGGGGGTAAGAAATGGAAAACAACTGTAGACACCTGAGATAGTATGAGAGGAGTGTGGGAAATGGCAGAGGATAAGAAATAGGGGGAAAGATATATATACATATATAATATGAAACTGGAAGTGGAAAATTATTGACAATAACATGTATGGTTAAGCCACTATGCAGAATATTCTGGATGAGAAATCACATTTTGTATGCTGTTACTATGCTCAGTGGATGAATGTAAATTAAATCATTAAAATTTTTTTTTTTTTGGAGAGATTTTCACTGTAGGGCGCGTGCGCTCGCCAGACAGACAGAGAGAGACATAGAGACAGAAAGGGAGAAATCACCCCCCACGGCGGATGGTCACGCCACAATCCCTTCTCCTCCTTTCTACTCTCGGGATCTTGGGCACGCACGCACACGCAGCCGGCGTGAGTTTTAAGCCACCGGGTCCGGGACACGAACCGCGGTCCACTACGTGGGAGTCCAGCGACATAGCCATTATGCTAACTGCTGGTTCCCAATCATTAAAATTTTAAAAAATTGTTTAAAAAGTTGACAGTAGTTGTTAAAAAAGGAAAAATGGTTTCCAGAAGATAAAGATGCAAAAGATGTACATGAATACACACTTGAATAAGTAGAAATGTATACATTATTTGAATATCCCTCTAGTGAACAAAAAATCCAGATAATAAAAATGGTCCACCAATTTTGCCTTTTTACTGGGAAAATATTTTTTATGCTAGTAGGAGTGCATGCTTCTATAATTGTTCCTGGGAGGTAACATGGACACATCTTTCTCAAAAACAATGTACAATATACAAAAGCACTAAAAAAAAGAAAACCTATTAATTTAGTATTTTCAGTTCTAGAACTCTAGCCCAACAGAAATAAGATTAGAGGTCATGTCCAAATTTTATGTAGAATGATGTACATCTCAACATCATGATGAAAGAATGGAAACAATTGAAAACCATAAAGGGAGTTATTGAATAAAATATAATACTTTTGCAATTGCATATCATACAGCCATTAAAATTAATTTCCCAAACAATTATGAATTACATAAAAAATATACAACATATTTTTGAGTTAAAAAAGCAAAATGTAATTGTGGATATACAGTATAATCTTTATTTTATTTTATTTTATTTTATTTTATTTTACATTTAATCACATTTATCTTTACAGTGTACAACATTGCTTTTTCCAGAATGAATACCATGCATATCAGTCAAAATAAAGACATTACTATATACATTATCATCAGCAAAATCTTTCCCTTTTTTTTTTTTTTTTGTCAATTAAATGTACTCTTTTTTTCCCATTCCCTTCCCTCTCTCTATTACTCACCCCCGTATTACCGCTATCTTTACTTTCTCTGGTATCTACCATTGCCCTCCCTGCTACTATACCTTCTAAACTTGCAGTTTCTGCTATAGAGCACAGATAATCAGTATATATTGAGTGGGGACAAAGCCTATCTTTCATAGTCTGGCTTGCTTTGTTTAGCAATTATTGATATTTGCAGATTTATCCCTGTCATTTTGTTAGCCATTTTTTCAGTTTTTTTTTTTCTTCCTGTTTCTGTTTGTCTCTCTTTAGTTATCCTGATGCAACACTCCCCTTGGTACTTCCAGGAGAGCTGGTCTAATATTGGTGAATTCTTTCAGTTTTTGTTTATCTGAGAATACTTTTATTTGTAAGTATTCCATATTTGTCCACTTTGTATCAAATGCCAGGGGCTTGTTTTTTATGACTGAATAGTATTCCATAGGGTATATAAGCCACATTTTTTAACCCGATCATCTATTTTCGGTTATTTGGGTTGATTCCATGTCCTAGTGATTTTAAATAATGTTTAATCTACGTCTATTGATATGATCATAAGATTTTTATCTTTCCTTTTGTTAATGTGATGCATTACATTTATTGTTTTGCATATGTTGAACCATCCTTGCATCCCTATAAAGTCTACTTAGTCATGATGTGTAATCTTTTAATATGTTATTGAATACAATTTTTGTATTCATCAGGGATATGGGCCTGTAGTTTTCTTTTTTTTGTCATGTCTTTGGTTTTAAAGTTATGATAATGGAGGCTTCACAGAACAAATTCGGAAGGGTTCCTTCCTTTTGAATTTTTAGAAATTGTTTAATGAGAATTGGAGTTAGTTTTTCTTTAAATGTTTTGTAGAACTTAGAAGTAAAGCCATGGGGACCTGAGCTCTTTGTTAGGAGACTATTTATTACTGATTCAATCTCATTGCTTGTTACAGGTCCATTCAGACCTTCTATTTCTTCCTGGTTCAATTTTGGTAAATTATGCATGTCCAAAAATTTGTCCATCTCATGTAGGTTTCTTTGTTTATTGGCATATAGTTACTTATAGTATTTTCTGATGATATATTGCATTTCTTTTACATGTACTGTAATAATGTATGCTTCCTTCCTGATTTGATTTATCTGGTTCCTTTCTCTGTTCTTGATTAATCTAGTTAATGGTGTGTCAATTTTGTTTATCTTCTCACTGGCTTTTGGTTTTATTTTCTGTATAGTTCTTTTTATCCTCTATTTCATTTATTTCTGCTCAAATCTTTATTTTTTTTCTCCTGTAATGTTTTTTTGCTGTTATTGTCTTTCCAGAGTTGTGACATTTAGTTTTTTATTTGTTTCCATTCTGCTTTTTTCTTGTGGGCACTAATTGCTATGAAATTTTCTCTTATGACTGCTTTTGCTGTGTCCCATAGTTATAAACAATTGTTTTTTAATTATCATTGGTTTCTATGAATCTTTTGATTGCAGTCTTAATTTCTTCTATAGCTGTAAAGTCATTTAAGTGTAGGTTGTTTAGTTTTCATGTGTTTTTGAATTTTCAAGAGCTCTGTAGTTAATTTCAAGTTTTATTTCATGGTGTTTGGAAAAGATGCTAGATATAATTTCTATACCTTTGAATTTGTAAAGGCTTTTCTTGTGTCCTATGTGGTCAATCTTCAAAAATATTCCATGTGGGGGTGAGAAAAATGTATGTTTTGTGGTAGTTGGGTGAAATACTCTGCGTTGTCTGTCAAATCTATTTCATGTATGGTATCATCTAGATCTTCTGTCTCTTGTTTATTTTTTGCCTAGATGATCTGTTCAGTGGAATCAGTGGGCTGAAGGGATCCCCTACAATTATAGTGTTGCAGTCTATCTCTCCTTTGAGATCTAACAGTCTTTCTTTGAGGTATTTAGGTGCTCCAGTGTTGGGTACATAGAACAAGTCCTTTTAGTAATATATAATGTCCTTCATCTCTTCTTTCATCTTAAAGTCTATTCTGTCTGATACTGGTATTGCTACTTCAGCCTTTTTTAGGTTTCCATTTGCATGGAATATCTTTTTCTAGCCTTTCACTTTCAGTCTATGTATGTCCTTATCAGTGAGGTGTGTTTCTTGTAAGCAGCATGTAGATGGCTTCTGTTTTTGTACCCATTCAGCCAGCCTGTGTCTTTTAATGAGAAATTTTAATTCATTAACATTTAACATTACTATTGATATTTGTGAATTTATCCCTGTCATTTTGTTAGCTATTTCTCAGTTGTTTTTCTTGTTTGTTTGTTTGTTTGTTTGTTTTGTTTTCCTGTTTCTGTGTTTCTCTCTTTAGTTATCCTAATGCAATACTCCCCTTGGTACTTCCTGTAGAGCTGGTCTAATATTGGTGAATTCTTTCAGTTTTTATTTATCTGAAAATACTTTTAGTTGTTCTTCCTATTTGAAGGATAATCTTGTAGGCTATAGTATTCTTGTTTAAAATTGTTTTTCCTTTAACATTTTGAATACTTCTTCCATTCTTTCCTAACCGTATTGTTTCAGTTGAGGTGTCTGATGTTAGCCTAATAGGATAACCTTTATAAGTAATATGGTGCTTCTACTGTACCATTTTTAGAATATTGTCTTTGTCTTTTTTTTTTTAACCAATCTGGATATGATGCTAAGGTAGGATCTTTTTATGTTTACTCTATTCAGAATCCTTTTTATATCTTGGGTGTGAATTTCTCCATGTTTCTCTATATTTGGAAATTTTTCAGATAGTATTTTATGAAAGAGGTTTTCCATGCCTTTAGTAGCTTCTTCTGGACTGTCCATTATATGTATATTTGGACATTTCATAGTGTCTAGAATTTCTCATATGTTGTTCTCAATTTTTTTGTTGTTTTTTTCCTTCTTTTTGGTGATTTGGTCCATGTTGGAGACTTTGTCTTCCAGGTCAGAAATTCTTCTTCTGTATGATCCAATCTGCTATTAATGCTTTCTAAGGAGACTTTAACTTATTGTATTGTATTCTTCATTTCCAGAAGTTGTTTGATTCTTTTTTAACCTGTCTATTGCTTTGCAGAATTCCTCTTTGATGTCGTGAAATGATTTTCTCATTTCCTGGAATACATTATAGTCTTGAAGTATCTTCAGGGGGGCCATACAGTGGTGCAGCAGTAAACTGATATTCCACAAAGCAATTCCACATTAGCAGCGGCTGGAGTGACCCAGTTCATGTCCAGAGACTTCCCTGCATATTCTGGGCATATGATCTGGGGCTGGCTGAGAGATGGAAATGAATCACAGCATTGAACGTGTTGGGAGTACTCTCTCTCACTCTCTCATATTGCTTATGAAAGAAATAATATATAAATATATATATATATATATACACACACACACACATACACATATATCTTTATAGAGATATATACATGTAGAGAAGAAATATTAAATGAAGATATTCCAAAATATCAACATATGTAATTTCTGGATTGCAGGATTAAGAATGAGACTTTTATATCACATTTCCAAAATGTTTTATAAATGCAGCACATCAAATGTATAATAAAAGGCTATAGCCTGGGGATCAGCAATTGGCATAATGACTATGTCGCTGGACTCCCATGTAGTCAACTGTGGTTCATGTCCCAGACCTGGTGGCTTAAACTTGCTTCGGGGGCGTGTGCGTGCATGCCCAAGATCCAGAGAAGAGAATGGAGGAGAAGGGATTGTAGCATGGCCATACTCCTGAAAGGTGATTTCTTATTTTCTGTCTCTCTGTCTCTGTCTTTCTGGTGAGCATATGTGCTCTATAGCAAAAACCTCACACACACAACCGGCGTGAGTTTAAGCCACCAGGTCTGGGACTCGAACTGCAGCTGACTACCTGGGAGTCCAGTGACATAGCCACTATGCCACTGCTGGTCCCCAGAATATACCACATTCTGATGGGATCAGCAGATAGTGTATTGGTTCCATAGCTGGACTAGCACGTAATCAACCATGGTTCAAGTCCCAGACCCAGCAGCTTAAAACTCATACCGGGCGCATGTATGTGCATGCCCAAAATCCTAAGAGGAGAACAGAGAAGAAGGGATTGTGGTGTAGCCATCCTCTCTAGGGTGTGGTTTCTCTCTTCTGTCTCTCTGTTTCTCTCTGGCGAGTGCACGTGCTCTATAATAAAACTTCTCTCCAAGAAAAGAAAAGAAAGTACCACATTCTGCATAATATACAACCAGTGAAGCAAAGAAGACTTAGAATTGGAAATAATAAATAGCCTTTCTGTGAATGACATCTTCAAGGTAACAGGCAAGAAACAGGTATTTGTGACATTGCAACTAATAGTCCCGTATGGCCACCAATAAAGGATTAACATCTATCCCTCTATCTATCTATATATGAATACACACACACACACACAAACACACACACACACACACACACACACACATATATATATATATGTAGTAAGCCATATACAATATATATAAACATACAAGAGATTTAAAATATAAGAGATTTATTCATGTCTATCAGTAAGAAATCATTAGGCATGGAAGTGCCCTACACATATCCTCTTTCAAGAGAAGCTGTTGCAGACAGTTGAAACATCTTTAGATCACCTGTAGTGTCCATACCAAAGGCAAGGGCTCTAGGTCGGCTCCCAGCCAGCAACTGAGCATGGCAGGAGTTCAAGGACCTGAGTTTCCCTGGCTAATACAGGATTATTCTGACAGGCATTCTTTGCTATGGGACTTTTCCTTGGCCCAGCCGAGACTTTCTCAGAGGTGCACTGTAGTGAGAGACTCCTACCTAGTCACTTTTTTTTCCTTCCCTTCATAGATGTTAAATCTTCACTAAAATCTGGAGACTTTCCATACTCCTAATCCCTGTTATCCTTCGCAGGCATTTCCCCCAATAAATGTCTTTGTACACACTCATCTTGTCTTCTGCTTCCTAACAGACCCAAATTGACACAGGAAACTGATTAAAAAACAAACACATAAGGTTTGAATAGGCAATTCATAAAAATGAAAACCCAATTTAATACATAGAACACAATACACACATACAAAGGAAAGTATGGAAGGTAGATTGAAAATCACCTAACTGAAATATGTGAAACTGAAGACCTACTGGAGGAAAGAATACTGAATTTGAATTCAGAAAATTAAGTCCTACCCTCAAAAATAAAGTGGGATTATTTATGGACCATGGAAATGTCTATAAAGATGAGTGATCTCTGTAATTCAAGCAGGGGTCAATATTTGCTGAGCTCTTACTGTGTTAAGCACCATTCTAAGAGTTCTTATGAATTAACTCAAAACAATCCTGTGAGGTAGTTACTACTCTTGTCTCTATTTTAGTGACAAGGACACTGAGGGACTTAGGTAAGGTGCCCAAGTTGTTTTAAAAAAATGTCAAGTTCTATTTAAAAGGTTGTATACATAGTGTAGAGACTCTATTCAAAATGCCATTTAAAAATATGTAATGGAGAAACCAGCAGATAGTGTAATGGCTATGTGGCTGGACTCCCATGCAATCAACCATGTTTTGAGTCCTGGGCCCTGTGGCTTAAACTCACTCTGGGCACGTGTGCGTGCAAGCGTGCCCAAGATCCCAAGAGGAGAATGGAGAAGGGATTGTGGCATGGCCATCCCCCCTGCCGGGTGATTTCTCACTTTCTGTCTCTCTGTCTCTATCTGTCTTTCTGGCGAGCATATGCACCCTATAGCAAAAACCTCTCAAAAAAAAATAGAGAGAGAGACATAGATAATGGGAATAATAGTACAATGAAATATCTGAGCCCTTAGCCATGTACTGATTTTGTAACCTTGATCACATTTTTTAATCTTTCTGGACTTAGTTTTCTCATCCAGATTATAGGGCTGGAGCTTTATTATTTATAGTTATATTTTGGATATTATGGTTTTTATAAAAAATTATTTTATTTATTTATTTATTTATTTATTTATTTTTATTTGACCAGAGAGGGATACAGTGAGAGAGAGAGAGAGAAAAGAGAGAGAGAGAAAAAGAGAGAAAGGGAAAGGCAAAATGAGGAAGCAAGCCACCAGGTTTGGGACTTGAATCGCAGTCAGCCATGTGAGAATCCAGCACCCTTAACCACCATTCCATCTACCAGCCCTGGAAATTATGTTTAAAATTATAGCATGCTATATATCAGTAAATATGAGATATTAATGTCAGTTCACATGCTAACGAAGCTGATTTTAAAAAAAGAGAATACCTATATAGTTTAGAAAACCCTAAATATGAAGGCATGTAATATATAAAGCCATAAATCAACTGAGAATTTGTTTTAGCCAGTTATTTTCATTCTTTTTTGGATAAGTGTTTGTGCTCATGTGAACTTTTAAAGGTTTGTAAGTAGATATGTATTGGGTTGCCAGAAAAGTCATGATGCAGAAAAAAAAAAAAAGTCATGACTTTTCCAACAGCCCAATAATTTTTCAGAGCTGGTAATAAGTACCAAAATTTAAATGTCACTATCTTCCAAGTTCCCTCTCTTGGAAAGGGAACAGGAAGCTTATTCAGGGTTGTTTTTTTGAGTTTTTTCTTAAACAAATCATTTATCATAATTATAAAGCATAAGATGCCAGGGTTATGATTTTTATGTAAAACTGAGTAGGAAGGACAAAAGTGGGATGTTCTAATTGATTCTGCAAAATTCTGCTAATTCTCTAGTTACCTGAATGCCCCATGCTCTCATATCTTCTCTCTCTAAACCAATTATTTCACTTTTTAGACTAGGACTGTTTTCATTCTTTTATCACCAATTTCATTAAGTACTGAATCACTGCAGTGGGATTTATGTAGTTTTTAATAGTTTATTCAACAGTTATAATATCTGTGTCCTTCTGAAAAAGAATGACTCTAGGGAACCAGCAGTTAGCGTAATGTCTATGTCGCTGGACTCCCACGTAGTCGACCGCGGTTCTCATCCTGGATCCAGTGGCTTAAAACTCACGCTGGGCGCGTGTGCGTGCATGCCCAAAATCCTGAGAGGAGAATGGAGGAGAAGGGATTGTGGCGTGACCATCCCCACGGCGGGGGGGGATTTCTCACTTTTTGTCTCTATGTCTCTGTCTGTCTGGTGAGTGCACGCGCCCTATAGCGAAAATCTCTCCAAAGGAAAAAAAAAAAAAAGGAAAAAGAATGACTCTAATAAGTGAAAAACCCACAAAATAAATAATATTTTAAATACTAAAATTGTAGTAATAGTGACAAATAATATGTTTTTTTTATAATTTAAAGTTTATTTATTCTTTCTTGAGATAGAGAAAGAGAAAGAATAAGCACCCTGAGCAAGTTCTTACAACATGAGAGCCCCTCGGCCCAGCCTGGCAGGATCACCAGGAATCTAATCTTTTTTTTTTTTCAAATCCTTGAATTGGGTGATTCACTTTTCTTAGACAAGTTTGAAGTCGATTCTTTACTTTGTACTACTTTATGCCAGAGTAGAAAAAGAAATTTAGGGGTAATCCTCATTTTGGTGATGGTGGATACAAAATGGATTGATGGGGCAAGATACTACATAAACATGCACACACACAGACACAAAGACACACACATTTTGAAGCAATCCTTCTGTTTATCAGAGAATTACTTTTCTCTTATATTCTGCAAATATCTTTAGGAGAGCCATATTCATTTTTACTTTTTTTTTAAATTTTTGCTATAGGGTACATGGGCTCACTGGAGAGAGTCAGAGAGAGGGAAAGTGAGAAATCATCCCCAAGGAGGATGGTCATGCTGGAATCCCTTCTCCTCCATGCTCCTTTTGGGTTTGGGGCACACACATATACACACATGCCCAGGATCATTTTCAAACCACAGGGTCTGGGACTTAAACTGAAGTTGGCCATGTGGGAGTCCAGTGCCTTAACCACCACACCAGATGCAGCCTGCCAATATTCATTTTTTTTAGACTTTATCTAATTTTGGAATAAATTAAAAGAATAATAGCTATATGATGTTAATACTATGTCTCTATATTACTATTTCAATAGGTTGACTCAGAATTTACTATTATCTGGTTATCTTGTTATATTTTACTTGGTTCAAATATTAAGTCAAGTTTTAACTTTACTTAATTTTTTAACCCATTGACTCTCCAAAGGAAAAAAAAAAAAAAAGGAAAAAGAATGACTCTAATAAGTGAAAAACCCACAAAATAAATAATATTTTAAATACTAAAATTGTAGTAATAGTGACAAATAATATGTTTTTTTTATAATTTAAAGTTTATTTATTTCTTTCTTGAGATAGAGAAAGAGAAAGATAAGCACCCTGAGCAAGTTCTTACAACATGAGAGCCCCTCGGCCCAGCCTGGCAGGATCACCAGGAATCTAATCTTTTTTTTTTTTCAAATCCTTGAATTGGGTGATTCACTTTTCTTAGACAAGTTTGAAGTCGATTCTTTACTTTGTACTACTTTATGCCAGAGTAGAAAAAGAAATTTAGGGGTAATCCTCATTTTGGTGATGGTGGATACAAAATGGATTGATGGGGCAAGATACTACATAAACATGCACACACACAGACACAAAGACACACACATTTTGAAGCAATCCTTCTGTTTATCAGAGAATTACTTTTCTCTTATATTCTGCAAATATCTTTAGGAGAGCCATATTCATTTTTACTTTTTTTTTAAATTTTTGCTATAGGGTACATGGGCTCACTGGAGAGAGTCAGAGAGAGGGAAAGTGAGAAATCATCCCCAAGGAGGATGGTCATGCTGGAATCCCTTCTCCTCCATGCTCCTTTTGGGTTTGGGGCACACACATATACACACATGCCCAGGATCATTTTCAAACCACAGGGTCTGGGACTTAAACTGAAGTTGGCCATGTGGGAGTCCAGTGCCTTAACCACCACACCAGATGCAGCCTGCCAATATTCATTTTTTTTAGACTTTATCTAATTTTGGAATAAATTAAAAGAATAATAGCTATATGATGTTAATACTATGTCTCTATATTACTATTTCAATAGGTTGACTCAGAATTTACTATTATCTGGTTATCTTGTTATATTTTACTTGGTTCAAATATTAAGTCAAGTTTTAACTTTACTTAATTTTTTAACCCATTGAACAAAGACTTTATGATTTGCGTGGGAAGAAAAGGGGGTTGACAAAGGAAATGAGTCTGTAAAATAAATTGTAATAAACTTCAGTACTGTATGTTGCCAGTGTTTAAAATATTAACGGTTAAATTAGTCACTATTTCCACTTAAGAGAAGCAAGACTAAATTTTCTATTACCACACCAGAATTGAGGCTGGCTCAGTTCCCCAAACTAAAACTAAAGTAGACACAGTGGTTGGCTTAGGTGGGGACTTTCTCTCTGTGGTCAAATATTTAGGGGTTCCCACACCAGTGTTCAGTTTTATAAAGTATGTAGATACAGCTCGATGTGGTGCTGAATTTCCTGTGACCTCCCTGAAATAGGTTAAGAAGGATTTTTAATAGATGTTTACCTGAATCTATTGTAGCAACAGTAGTTAAGTAATTATACCTCTTACATCCTTTCCATGACATATTTCTCAAAGAATCATTCATGACTTCTTCTAGAGGTGACTACAAAGAATCATGTACCGTGCCCTCCATGAAGGCCTGTTTTAGTCCACATTTCTTTTTTGTTTTCTTCAATTTTCTTTTTTTTTAAAAAAAAATGTTTTTATTATTATTCAGACATTAAATCGCTATACATTATTTAGATTGTGAAGAGACTTTACCCAGAATGATATATACCTCAGTGCAGTGCAGTTGAGGGCACCATACACATCCTTGTCAACAGATAATAAACCTTATCTGTGTCCCAGGAATGTCTTATCTCTCCATTTTTCTGTTGCTAACAAACTGAATACTATACTGGTATTTAAAAGAATAACATTTTATTTATCTTGTAGTTATATAAATCCAAGATCAAGGGCTACATCTGATGAGGATCTTCTGATTGTTGGGAATTTCACATTGTTGGTGATGTAGGTCATCACAGGAAAGGAGGTTGCTTGTGTCTGCTCTCATCAAAAAGCTACCAGGTGGCGGGACCAGCAGTCAGCATAATGGCTATGTCACTGTACTCCCACATAGTCGACCGCAGTTCGAGTCCCGGACCGGTGACTTAAACTCACGCTGGGTGCGTGTGCATGCATGCCCAAGATCCCGAGAGGAGAATGGAGGAGAAGGGATTGTGGCGTGGCCATCCCCCCCTGGGGGGTGATTTATCGCTTTCTATCTCTCTGTCTCTCTCTGTCTGTCTGGCGAGCGCAAGCACCCTATAGCAAAAAAAAAAAAAAAAAAAAAGCTACCAGGCGGGGACCAGCAGTTAGCGTAATGGCTATGTTGCTGGCCTCCCATGTAGTCGACCGCCATTTGCGTCCAGGACTGAGTGGCTTAAACTCACGCCAGGTGTGTGTGCATGCGTGCCCAAGATCCCGAGAGGAGAATAGAGGAGAAGGGATTGCGGCGTGGCCATCCCCCCTGGAGGGTGATTTCTCGCTTTCTGTCTCTCTGTCTCTCTCTGTCTTTCTGGAGAGCACACGCGCCCTATAGCGAAAAACCTCTCAGAAAAAAAGCTACCAGTCATCTGGGCCAACAGGTGGCATGGTGGTTAGGGTGCTAAACTCCGACATGGCCAACTGTGCAGTTGGAGTCCCGGACCCAGTGGCTTGAAAATCATCCTAGGTGCATGTGCGTGCGTGCACAAAATTCCAGGAGAATGGGATTGTGGCATGGCCATCTCCCCAGGGAGGGATGATTTCTCACATTACCCCTCTGTCTCTCTCCAGCAAGCACATATCCCTATGGCAAAAACAACAACAGAAAAACTAGCAGGAGTCAATCATGGGGCCCCACCCAGATGATGATCTTATCCGATCTTAATCATTCCTAAAGGTGGTCTTCACCCTCTCAACACAGGTACAAGTGCTCATCAAATTTTAACGCATGCATTTCTGGGAAACACATTCAAATCATAGAAACCTGAATAATGACTTACAGGGATGTTTTAGTTTGAGACCTTGCCTCTCTACTGATCTAAAAGACTGGATAGCAGCACCTGTCTACCAAACCAGGGAGGTAAAAGAGACAAAGAGAGTACTACCACACTAATAGGGTAACAACCACCCACATCAGGAGAATAACATCTGTCTGCTAGACAAGGAGTGTAGTATGTCTACAAGAACCAAAGATGAATACTGTCTACCAACCAGAAGGGTGGACTGTCTATCAAGGCAAGAGGGTGACATTTTTCAGAAACCACAGCAAATAACATTAAATGAATGATTTGGCCTTTGTATTTGTCTACTTGCTTTAAAAATCATACTATAGGAAATGCTGATGATTTAATAATCAAAGATCCCTTTATGCATTTTGGTATAAAAGTATAAATGTTAGAAAACAAACCCTTGAATATAGAGCAATGCATTATATTTGCATAAGTAGTAGGTCACACAGAAACAGATTATCAATTGTTACAACTCCACAAATTTAGTTTCAGATGGCAAATATATAGCCTTATCTTTTCTTTTCTTTTCTTTTATAATTTGCCAGAGGGTACAAGTACTCACCAGAGAGAAACAGAGTGGGAGAGTGAGGAAGCACATCCCCAGTGGGGTGTGTTCACACTTCAATGCCTTCTCCTCTATTTTTCTATCCTGTCAGATTTTGGACACACATGCACATGTCCTTGGCATGTTTTTCAAGCCACCAGGTCTGGGATTCAAACTGCATAGTTGGCTATGTGGAATCCAGTCCCATTACCCTTTAGCCACAGGGAAAGCCTCAGGTAGCTAATGTATTCTAAGTACAGTAATGATTCAACTTAAGGCTTTAAGGAAAACTATGAGATAAATATATTTGTGTATAGGTTAGTTTCACTGAAAGACCTATTGGTGTGGTTTTTTTTCCCCTTGAGAAGTGCTTTGCAATATCAGAAATCTAAAATAGGTATATATACTTTTAGCTTTCATTGCAAAATGCTTTATTACAAAATGGATTATATAGTAGATAAATCAAGAAACCTTTCATATTAAGATATACCAATAAAATAAAACACTGTTACTATAGCATATATTTAAATCTTACTATTCTGGTTTAAACTAGAAAATAACAAAACTATTCCTGTGGAAGAAAAATCAATTTTAAAGATAAATACTATATATTTCATGGGAATTATACATTTTAATAACTGGGGAAAATGCAGACCTAGCTATTCATTATTCATTTATTTATATTCTCTGTGCTACTGCTTAGAAAGTAAAATTGATTTAAGTCCAGAGTACATATTTCAAGATAGTAAAATATAAATCAAAGTAGAAAATTAAGATCAAAGAGAAGACAAATACAGAAACTAAACAAGGATGCCAGAGTAGTGGTTCAATTTGCATAGATTAGTGTCTTTTTTTCAATCTCATGACTACACCTCTTTTTTAAGTGTTTTGTTTGTTTTTGCCATATGGTGTGTGAGCTCACTGGAGAGAGATGGAGAGGGGCAGTGAGAGGGAAAGTGAGAAATCACTCCACCTTGGGGGGATGACCATACCACCATCCCTTCTCCACTGTTCTGTCCAGGATTTGGGGTACACATGTACATACACCCAGTGTGACTTTTAAGCTGCCAGGTCTGGGATTCAAAATGTGTAGTCAGCTATCTAGGAGTCCAGTGCCTTAACCACCACAGCACCTGCTGGTCTCACTATACCTCTTCTTTATAGCAAATATGTTCAACTTCTTTACTATGCTGATATTAAATTAATAAATAATAAATCTAACTACACATGCAATTAAAAATAAAAACAGCACAATGACCTGATACAAAGGAAAAAAATATATATATATAAAATATTTTGGGAAGATTTCATTCAAAGACACAGAAAAGAGGTCAGATACTTAGATCAAAATTTTGACTCATCATAAATGTGACAACTGTAGACTGATACAGATGTGACATCGGTCACTCAAAAACAACAAACAAAATTCTACACAAGAACAAAGACACACTGTCTTCGGGTTATATCCTTGTTATCATTCTGGAAAATTCATATACGTGGACAAAAATTACTTAGAATCTGAGTTATGCTCAGGTCTGAGTAAGGTAGTTAGACTCCAAAGACAGTCCTCAATGATTCCTCTCCTCTCCGTGAGCTGCCTCTCACATCAAGAGATGGGGTTTACATGTTTTCACCTTAAGTCTGGACCTGCCTTGAGTCTGGCCTTAGAAAGCTGCAATGCTGTTTTGGGACTTCTTTGAGCCCCAGTCTTTAGAGGACTGGCAGATTCACTTGCTACTATGTTACAAGAAGTCCCAAGCCAGTGGAGATGCCAGCTGAAGGAGGTCTGAGGTGTGCCAACTGATAGTTCCCAACCCAAGTACCAGCCATGTAGAGAGCATGGTGAGTCCCCAACTGACTGCAGCACCTACCAACATCACATGAAGCAGAAGAATTTCCTAGCTGAGTCCGTCATCCCACAGGATCCTGAAAGATAATAGTTTTCTTTATTTGAAGCTCTTAAGTTTTGGATTGTTTTATTATACACCAACAGACAACTAAAACAGCATTTATTTATAAAAATGAACTCGTTTTTAGTTCCAGACTGATAGAAAATGTTTTTCATCTATTCGAAAATTCAATAGGACACTTTAAAATCTTGTAAGACAGGAAATAATTCATTATGAGGGACTGTCCCATTTAATGCAGGATGTTTATCATCTCTAGCTCCTACCTTAAATGTCAGTAGTATTTTACGGTTATTAGGACAAGCAAAAACACCTTTATAAATTTCCAAAATGCTCTCTAAGCAACGATGCTGACTCTGCTAAGAACCACTGATAAAAATATTTTTTTAGATAGTGTCAATGGTGGTGGATTCTGAGAAAGGTAGAAATTAACTATAGTACATAATGCCTTCAAGACACTCACAATTCAATTGATAAGATGAAGAAATAAATGAAATCCTAATACAAAATGATAACCTTTATGTTGGAGATATTCTCCTGGAGCTATGGTAACACAAAGAACCAGTAGTTACATCAGCCTTGGGAAGAGTTGGTTGAGATAAGTTTTGTGGAGATGTTAATTATTATGCTGAGTTTTGGAATAAATACACAGTTATCTGAGAGGAGAAGGAGAATAGAAATTCAGACAGGAAAACAACTTATGTAAAGTCACAGTGTGGAGCACTAGCATCTACGGAGATATCAAGATATGCTGGGGCCAAGTGCAATGCGTCTCTTATGCTGAGCTAAGGAGCTTATTAAAGTTTGAAAGTGATTCTTTAGTCAGTGGTGTATGTTCACATCATTCTTCCCATCTCCCTTGCAGTTAGCTTAGGGAAACTATCCTGGCTAACAAATGGGGATGGAAGTGATATAAGCCACTTCCAGGCTTGCTCTGGATGGCTATATGTGAACTGTGACATGAGGCGGGAGAAGAATGAGTTTGTAGATTGCATGGGATGCTATCAAGGGGGAGGGCTGTGAAGAAATGCCCTGGCTTGCCTCTTCTCCTGCCTCTTAGTCTCTTGAGAGGGCATCTCAGTTGGTAAACCCAATCAGAGCACAGCCTCAGGGGAGCCCAGATGATGCAGACCTCACAAGTCACCCTCCTGGGGCACAAGTAGCTCAGTGACAAGAGTCAAGTGGCTCTGGGGGTAAAGAGAATCAACAGCTCACAGGTTTGTCTGTATAGCAACTGACATTAATCATCCTGACTAATAAATACAAAATCAGAGAAGGATGTTAAGTACATTTTTAAAATAAGATTTATTGAAATATGTTTCATGAGCTAACCCTGTAGTCTAGTGGTTAAGAGAGTCACATGGGTTGGCTTTTGTTTGAATTCCACATCCATAGCTTGAGAAATATGTGGGGGTATGTGTATTTATGGGCCCCAAATCTCAATAGGATTGAGAAAAGGAGTAGAAGAATTTGTGCCTTAACCAGGCCCCAATGGGGAGAGGTGTTTCCTCCCTCTCTCTCCTCTCTGTCTCTTTGTCTCTCTCTGACAAAAGCATGTGCCCTGTGGCAATTAAAAATATATATATATGTATAAAATTCACATACCACAAAGTATACACTTCAGTGATTTTTAGTATATGCACATATACTAAATTCCTCCTCCCCTGACACAAATCTAATATCTATTAGGCCATAATTCCTCCACCACTGGCAACCAACAAACCAAAATCTGTTTCAGTGGCTTTGTCTATTTTAGCTGATTTGTATAAATGGAACCACATACATGTAGCTTCTTGTATGACATTTTTTACTTAGCCTGAAATTATCAAGGTTCATCCATGTCATAGCATTCATCAGTATTTCATTACTTTTTACTGTCAAATATTTCATTGCATGTGGCATGGTTTTAATAGATCATAATAATGTGGATAATCTGTTACAGGAGGCCAAAATCAGTAGCAGGGGTATATGTACATGTGGGGGAGTGATTATATTCTCTAAATACAGGTTCTCAAATTCTTTTCAGGCTAGGAACAATTAAAGAAGATAAACAGCACTCTTCATCTCTCATGCTGAAACAATCTCCTTTTTCTAGGTTTCTCATCTCAAATGACACCATCAAGACATAGAATCTGGGACCATATTAATGCATTTCCTCTGCCTTCCATATTAGGTCAGTCACTTTTTCCTCTGCATAAGACTTCTTGAAGAACACTCTTTTTTCTATGCCAACTGCCTTAATTGAGACCCTCAACAAGTCGTGCTGAACTACAATGGCTACCTAGTTGGTATCCTTTTTTCATGGTGCCCAGTTACATTCTCCCATCAGGCGAGCAATGATGACAGAAGATGGATGCATGGGGAGGTGGAGTAATTTATTTCACTGTTGAATTAGGAAGGAGGACTCAGGCATCTGGAGCCTGCCCCTTTCTTTTCTCATCCAACTGGAGATTAAGTACATTCGGGGAGCATGCAATCTCTTCTCTACTGCACGAAGGATTAAAGTGCCAGTACTAAAGTGAGTAGATGGAGAAAAATCACTCATATTTGGGATTCAGAGGAGAGAGCTTCTTTGACTTTATAGTAAACTCTTCTATTATTGTAAGAAATGTGATATTTTTGCTTCTAATTGGTACAAAATTTCTATAATTTTTTCAGAACTTGGGAAAGAACTGTAACAAATTTACTTTCTCAATAGCCAGGTGGGAAAGGAATTACCATAATTTATGTTATTTTTTTTCAAGTTTACTTATTTCTTTCTTGAATGAGAACGAAGAGAGACAGGGATAGCACAAGCCCTGATGCCATGATACACCTCCAACCTCAGTCAGCCATGGATCATGGGCACATGCATGTCCAGAGTACTCAGGGAGGTCTCTGGATGCAAACCCATAACCTTCCCATTTAGGTCAGCCTCACAGAGCATCACATATTACCTCTGTATCCTCGTTCAGTTCCAGTTTTATTCCTAAAAAGAAAAAGAACAGGTTTTACAGAAAGATATGCTTTTTCTGAGTGGCTAGTCCTAAAATAAGAAGCTCAGGTATGGAATTTAGAATAGGCAAGGATATCATGAATAATGTCATCAATATTTTAAGCAAATGAATGACAAATTTTAAGGGTTTTTTTTTCCCAAATGTTTTCTTCCATGAGTAAGAGAGAGAGAGAAACCTAAACAGGGTCTTGGTACCACAATCCACCCCAGCCTCTTTTAGTCCTGGCTCATGGAGTACTCAAGGAGGCCCCTGCACCTGAACCAGGAATCTTCCCAGGTGAGACTGACTTGCAGAGCATTGCATTTTACTACTTTGCCACAGTCTGGTCCCCAAGTTTTATGTCTTTTAATCATAGCAATTGTCTTACATTTACATTTCCCAGAAAACCAGTTCTAAAACAAAAAGTTACATGCTAAGAAGTATATTAGGAATAACACTTGTAAAGAAGTGATTATGCAGAGGGAGAGTTGGGTCTCCGAATTAACTCAATGGGCTAGGTTTTTGTGCCACTGCAATGTTAAGGCACTTGAAGCAGATTGCACCTCAGGGAGGTGACATCACAATGGACTAGGCAGCAACTGTCGGCCGAGAACAGTCCTCAGAAAAGGGCTCAGCTGTGAGATGTCAGTAGTCAATACTTCTGACAAGTGACTCAATAAGTGAATCAATCCTGAAGGGCCAATCCGGGCAATACACTATAGTATTCATTACAGTCTATCCACAACATTGTTCAGATCCACTTGCTTCTCTAGAGAGTCCGTCCCATGTCGAGGATTCTGACTGTTGTTTTTCTCTATAAAAACCTTAAAGAGAAAGGTAAATGCTGTGAACTACAGCCTTTGTCGCTACAGCCAGTTACAAATGCTAAAACTGAAAGTCATAATGCATCTTCTCCACATGCATCCTACATAGCCTTCATCTTCAGCTAGAATCTCTGCTGGGTGGCCTACCTAGAAGGATCATTCACATCCTCATCCCTGAGAGATCTGAGCCCCTGGTCACCATGTTCTTCTCAAGCCATGTAGGCTGTACTTATGCACTGAACATCCAAATAGAGTCCGGAGTACTAAAAAACACAGCCATACATCACCTACATGTTACACATATTCTCCTCCGCTCCCATATGTACTAGCGGACTTACCTACACCTAATGATAGAGACAACTACTCCTACTCAACTAGTTCCAGTAAAGGGACTCTTTTCTTTGTATGCTGGACTCTTGACTGAAGAGTTTGAAGTGACTGAAAGTAGCCATAATTTAAAGTACATTGGGAATCTTATCGGGTCCTCTGGCAGAAGCCTCACACTTTTGGGAACCAGGAGCCCAAGTAAAACAGAGTACAAATTCTCTAAGGGGTTGCTAAGAGTAGGGCTGCTGCTACTTCTACTCTGGATTCCTGAACTCTCAGATTCTATCACAAATACAGACTCAGATAACAGTTGTTAATTTAAAGTGTACTATGTGTAGCTGTGCCTCAATTATACCTTCAGAACACCACAGTGTCAGCTGATTAACAGCAGGGCATTAATGACCATGAGGCGTTTTATAAAGTAGGGAAAGGGCTGCTGCTACTTCTACTCTGGATTCCTGAACTCTCAGATTCTATCACAAATACAGACTCAGATAACAGTTGTTAATTTAAAGTGTACTATGTGTAGCTGTGCCTCAATTATACCTTCAGAACACCACAGTGTCAGCTGATTAACAGCAGGGCATTAATGACCATGAGGCGTTTTATAAACAAGGGAAAGTGGAACCAACTGATGCTTTATTACTTTCCTAATGCTGTTGTAGCAAACTTGCTGGGTTAAAATTGTTTGAAAAATTACGATCTTAAATTTCTGTTGATCAGACATCCTACAGTCAAGATACTAACAGGGTTATGTTTCTATGAGGGGAGAATTCACTTACTGCCTTTTCTAGTTTTTGGAGGTTACCTGCAGTTTTGGGCTCCTGTCCCTCCCTCTGTCTTTAAAACCAGCTGCATAGCATTCTTTCTATTTCTGTCTCTGTCACCTCTTTATCTTCCTTTCTGACTCTGCTTCTATAGTCACATCATCTTCACTCTCACTCTCATAATTCCTTCTTATAAGAATTCATATGATTACACTGGGCCCATTTAGGCAATTCAGGATAATCTCTACATATGAAGATCCCTAATTTAATCACACCCGAAAAGCACTTTTTATCATGTAAGGCAACATATTTGCAGGTTCTGAGGATTATATGAGCATCTTTGGGGGACTATTATTCACCTTCCACAGACAAGGATCCCATGCATACATTAATTACTATAAAGTGTGCCCCTTAGTCTGAGAATGCTTTTCGGTATCCCATAATTGTAGAAGTTTTCAGATAATGGTGCTGGCCAATTAATGTCCTGTTGGCAGGGAAGGCGAACCCATACCAAAATATGTATTAATCTCAGTCAGGTTGAATCACTGACCCTTCCAGAGTGAAATGCCATCAATTATACATCAAGTGACTAATTGGTCTCCTTTAAGGATCATGCTATATTAGGGTTTCATGTTGGCCTCTTTAGGTGGCAACTTGTACATTTGGCAGTAGCAGTAGCTAGATCAGTATTGTTCAGTCAGAGCCCTTTCAGTTAATCCCACACATAACCTCCATCTTTGCACCAGAGTCAGTCTATCCATGTAGGCTACCATTGGGTGAACAAAAACAGAGGCTAGCTGAGATCATCTGGTGGAACTATCCTGTCTATGGGATTGTTTACTGTCCCTTGTAGGTGGGGTGCTCTCTGATGGGCATCATGTTGTGATTCAAAAATATTTCAACTGTGTGACCACTCACCTCTTTCTTTCTTTCTTTCTTTCTTTCTTTCTTTCTTTCTTTCTTTCTTTCTTTCTTTCTTTCTTTCTTTCTTTCTTTCTTTCTTTCTTTCTTTCGGAGATGTTTTTGCTATAGGGCGCATGTGCTCACCAGACAGAGAGAGACAGAGAGACAGAAAGAGAAAAATCACCCCCCAGGGGGGATGGTCATGCCACAATCCCTTCCCCTCTGTTCTCCTCTCGGGATCTTGGGCACGCACGCACACGTGCCCGGCATGAGTTTTAAGCCACCGGGTCTGGGACACGAACCACGGTCAACCACGTGGGAGTCCGGCGACATAGCCATTACGCTAACTGCTGGTCCCTCTCTTTCTTTCTTTCATAGTCCTCCTTCTCCATATATTCCAGTCTTTCTACTTTCAGGCACCTGACCAAACAGCCAAGCCATTTGCCACTACTATGAATAAGCATTACATAGTCTTACTTGAGGACACTTCGTTTTATGTGAAAAATGCATGACTATGTATACTGCATGAAGTTTGAACCATTGAGAGAATTTTGACTCATCACCATCTATCAGGATCACAGAGAGGCAACATTTATTTTAAGATTGCTTCCACTTACCTTCTCAGTGTATGGATGAACCAAGCTTAGCCTTTTTTCTCCTCTAATAGTCATCATGAACCATTTGTTTGAGCTTAGAGACTGGAACCAGTATAATGATGGTGGATGGCATAGGAGTCTGGCCTCCTACTCATGCAGCATATTGGTGTTCCTGCCCTACTTATGCCCAATTCTGGGTCTATCACCATCAGTTTATACTGAGCTCACTGGACCTTATGTGTTTGTGTTAGCTCCTGACAAAACCCAGATCTTGATGGGCAGTTGTAGCCTTGACATCTCATTATGACATGCTTTGTCTCTATCAGGGCCCAAATTCTATGCCAAGAGCCACATATTGAATAGTATATGATTGATTTTTTATTTCTAATTTTTTTTTTTTTTTTTTTTTGGCTAAGGAGCATGTGGCCTTGCTTCAGAATTCTTGATCTCTTCTTTGCGATTTTTTAATTGAAACTTCCAACTTATTCATTCATCCAATAGCATCTTTTCTCACTATTGATACATTCCATATCATAGGCTCTGAAATGTTGTGTGGTCCAAGAAAAGGATTTCTTGTCCCACAGTCTAGAGCTGATGCAGAGCCTTTCTCTTCTCCTGGAATCACTTAAAGTAGACTGTCATCTGTGTCATTCAGGGAATGTGTCAGAACAACATTCCCAGGTAAATATGACTTCAGAAACCAAAGAAGTGCAGCAGGTGTTGTGCTTCTTTCTTTGTGATAGAAAGTAAGACATGTGATAACTTTCAGTTTGTAGATGTCTGACATGTTTAGGCCATTTAACCCCTAACTCTCAGCATTTCATGTTTCTAGTACAATTATGGCACTTAGTAAGAGTGGCTGAGTTTCCCTGTTTTTATAATTATATCCATCAGATATAATATCATGTAGTGGAATTACCCTGTCTATGGGGTTGCTTACTGTCCCTTGCAGGTGGGATGCTCTCTGATGGGCATCACTATGCGATTCAAAAATTAACATTTCTCTGAAATTTCTCAAAAGCTTCAGCTATTGCTGAAAATGTACAACCTGCCAGTTAAAGGGACCGAAACAGTAATACAGCATGATCTTTTAAGGAAACCAAGTCACTTGATATATAATGTTCAGATGAGAATCAGAAGCCAAAGATGTGTATATATACACACACACACACACACACACACACACAATCATAAATATATATACACACACATAGTTCGTTCATAGTTTTCTATGCTAGTATGTAACAATATTACCACACACTTAGAGGATTAAAATACCGTACACTTATTATCTCACAGTTTTCTTGCATTAGGAATCTGGACATGATTTAGCTCTGTCCTTTGCAAGGCTGTATTCATTATATTAGCTAGGCTGCAGTCTCATTTGAGACCCAACTGGCATGAACCACTACCAAACTCAAATGGGTTTTGGCAAAATGTGGTTCCTTTGCAGACTGCTGGACTGAAGGACTCAGCTACTTGTTAGCTGTTGGCTAGAGGCTACCATTAACTCCTTGTTAGGTGGACTTCTCCATATAGTATCTCACAACACAGAAGCTTCTTCTTCAAGGCCAGCAAGGGAATGAAGGTCCCAGCAAGATGGGTGTTATAATAGTGACAGTATGTAACTTAATTATGTAAGCTTAACTGTGTGCATCCTATCATGTTTTGTCATATTCTGTTGGTCTCTTTTCAAGTCCTACCCATACACAAGGGTAAAGTTTCATACAGGAAGAGATATTAGGAGACAGCAATCATGGAGTCTCTTTAGAAACTGTCCGATACAGATGAGATTCTCACTGCTCTCAGACTCGTGGATAATCCAGCTCCAAAATCCCATTGTAGAGTATGTTTCTTTAGACCATTCCCCATGCCAAATGACCTAAGTCAGATTCCCTAGAAAAAAGTTTGCGCAGAGGAAGTTTGTTGTGGAGTGCTATCAAGGTTATCTATGAATTAGTTAGGAAAGAAGGATCAGTAACAGAGAGAGAGAGAGAGATTGAACTGTAGTGCTAGAATGGCTCTTCAGGTCAGCATGCCAGGCCTTTTTACACTACATCGACCAGTTATTTATGAGGGCTCCCTCTGGGGAGGGGTTGTAACCTAGGCTGAGACAGCTCTCTAATACCAAGACTGATTTATGGGAAGGAGCTTACTTTGAGCAGACAGCAGTCAACATTCCTAACAGCTAGGAAAATAAATGCCTGAGACCTGGTACAGGTACCAGGAGACATGTCACTATGATAATCTTTCACCCCTCTTTCTTCTTTTCTTTTCTCTCTCTTCTTTTCCTTTCCTTTCTTTTTTCTCTTACATCTTTTTAATGGGGAGGAGGAGAGAGATAAAGACAGGAAAAAGGCATTTTTGACAAGATCTCACTATATCGCAATCTTCCTACCTCTGCTCCCCAGTTAGCTAGAAATACATGCCCTCATAACTACATGCAGCATGTTATTTAGCCCAGGAACCAAACTCTGGCCTCCTGTGTAGTTTCCGGACTTCCAAACAGTGGTGCCCATGGTAATCTAACAAAATCTGAACCCAAAGATTGTGTGTGTGTATGTGTGTGTGTATATTTTTGTTTTGACTTAAAGGAAAAAAAAAAGTAGGACCCAATCAAATGAATGGATGTTTATGCTTTTAGTTACTTTAATAATTTTTTTTTTTGGAGAGATTTTCACTGTAAGGCACGTGCGCTCGCCAGACAGACAGACAGAGAGAGACATAGAGACAGAAAGCGAGAAATCACCCCCCAGGGGGGATGGTCACGCCGCAATCCCTTTTCCTCCATTCTCCTCTCGGGATCTTGGGCACGCACGCACATGCGCCCAGCGTGAGTTTTAAGCCACCGGGTCCAGGACATGAACCGCGGTCGAAATAAATTTTTTAAGAGAGATTTTTGCTATAGGGCGCATGTGCTTGCCAGAGAGATAGAGAGACAGAAAGTGAGAAATCACCTCCCCAGGAAAGATGGCCACGCTGCAATCCCTTCTCCTCCATTCTACTCTCAAGATCCTTGGCACATACACACACGTGCCCAGCATGAGTTTTTTAACTTGCCAAGTCTGGGACTTGAACTGTGGTTGACTACTTGGGGGTCCAGCGACATAACCATTACACCATCTGCTAGTCCCAAATCTTTCTTTTTTTAATATACAGATTACTGAGAAACACTAAAAAAAGAAACGCACTGGACAAGATGGAAAACACATTCTGTCAATATGGGAAACTGTCAAGGTTATAGTTGAGGAATGTTTTAGCTACAAGTAACAGAATACTTTATTAATAAAAGCTGATACTAAGAGGATTTTTTCCTTTTTTTCTTGAATAAAAATAGCTTTGCAACTTTGTTCAGTGGTTCTACAATGCCAGTTAATACAGTGATGCTACTGGCCTTAATCTCATGCTTCTTGCTGCATGGCTACAAGAGTCAGGCATCCTGTCCATCTATTAGGTGGTGAGAAAGGGAGTAGGAGAGACCAGTATCAACAGCTGTTCCCTCATGTGGCTGTCCTGAATGTCACACAACCAACCTTAGACACAGGAGAGGCTAACAGAGAGCTTATTCCCTACAGCAGAGGCAGGAAAAGAAGGGACTCTAGAAAGGATGCAAACAAGTCAACAAATGTTATTTTCAAACCAAGTTCCTGTTTTGCTGATTTGAAATCAGACTCACAAGCTTTGCAAACCAGACGAAAGATGACAGAATGGCCTCATTTGCCCATAAAGTCAACTCAGGTTTGTAATTTGGATAGATGACCATCTGTATCATTCAGAGTTCAACCTGGAAAACAGACAAATGCACACCAAGTCAATAATGAAGAAAATTCAATCTAAGGAACTAATTGCAATGATATTGAAGGAACCGAAAAGTCAAAGAAGGCAAGGAGAAATCTCAGGAATTAATATCAGCATGAAGTCAGTACAATCCCTTGGGCTGGAGGGAGCACAGGGGAAATGCGGTTACCAGATTTTGGGACCTGGGGCTGGTAAGTAGTTCCACAAGACCTTATATAGTTGGTGCTGGACCATGGAAGGAGAAGCTGTTTAGTGGAATCTGGAACCATAGTGAAGATGCTGCCCTAAAGTGGCAGGGTTGGGAGGGGATTTATTCTTTCCTCTACCTACTTTTCAATCTCCCATTTCACCCCACAGGTTGAATCTAACATGAACCTAGCTGGCAAGAGAGGCCTGGAATATGTGATTGGCAGGGGTCATTTTCCTGCTGTGCAGAGCAGAGCAAAGGGATGGAGAGAGATGTTCTCAGTAAGCAAATGACTGATGCATCATCCTACCAGCATGGCAACAGACTTCAGAACTACCCACTGGAATGACAGTTTTCTTCTTCGAGCAGTGCTATCTTTGCTCCACCATATAAATTAGTCATCAATTCAGTTCCCAACTCTTGACATCATATAAATAAGATTATTTTGTCTACTAGGAAAATGTTGTCACTGGACCCAGTAGGTGGTGCAGTGGTTAAGGTGCTGGATTTCACACTGCTGATGCCAAGGTTTGAGTCATGGACCTAGTAGCTCAAAAATGATGCCAGGACCGTGTGCGTGCATGCCCAAAATTTTGACAGAAAAATGGAGAAGGGATTGTGGCATGGTCCTGGAAGGTGAGGGGTGATTTCTAACTTTCCCGCTCTTTCTCTGTCTCTCTAGGTAAAGATGTGTGGCCTACGGCAAAAATCAAAAAAAGAAAAAAAAAAAAGGAGAAGAAAAAAGAAAATACTGTCACACTACAAATTAATTTAGAAAGGGCATGGATTAGGTGGTGAGAAAGGGAGTAGGAGAGACCAGTATCAACAGCTGTTCCCTCATGTGGCTGTCCTGAATGTCACACAACCAACCTTAGACACAGGAGAGGCTAACAGAGAGCTTATTCCCTACAGCAGAGGCAGGAAAAGAAGGGACTCTAGAAAGGATGCAAACAAGTCAACAAATGTTATTTTCAAACCAAGTTCCTGTTTTGCTGATTTGAAATCAGACTCACAAGCTTTGCAAACCAGACGAAAGATGACAGAATGGCCTCATTTGCCCATAAAGTCAACTCAGGTTTGTAATTTGGATAGATGACCATCTGTATCATTCAGAGTTCAACCTGGAAAACAGACAAATGCACACCAAGTCAATAATGAAGAAAATTCAATCTAAGGAACTAATTGCAATGATATTGAAGGAACCGAAAAGTCAAAGAAGGCAAGGAGAAATCTCAGGAATTAATATCAGCATGAAGTCAGTACAATCCCTTGGGCTGGAGGGAGCACAGGGGAAATGCGGTTACCAGATTTTGGGACCTGGGGCTGGTAAGTAGTTCCACAAGACCTTATATAGTTGGTGCTGGACCATGGAAGGAGAAGCTGTTTAGTGGAATCTGGAACCATAGTGAAGATGCTGCCCTAAAGTGGCAGGGTTGGGAGGGGATTTATTCTTTCCTCTACCTACTTTTCAATCTCCCATTTCACCCCACAGGTTGAATCTAACATGAACCTAGCTGGCAAGAGAGGCCTGGAATATGTGATTGGCAGGGGTCATTTTCCTGCTGTGCAGAGCAGAGCAAAGGGATGGAGAGAGATGTTCTCAGTAAGCAAATGACTGATGCATCATCCTACCAGCATGGCAACAGACTTCAGAACTACCCACTGGAATGACAGTTTTCTTCTTCGAGCAGTGCTATCTTTGCTCCACCATATAAATTAGTCATCAATTCAGTTCCCAACTCTTGACATCATATAAATAAGATTATTTTGTCTACTAGGAAAATGTTGTCACTGGACCCAGTAGGTGGTGCAGTGGTTAAGGTGCTGGATTTCACACTGCTGATGCCAAGGTTTGAGTCATGGACCTAGTAGCTCAAAAATGATGCCAGGACCGTGTGCGTGCATGCCCAAAATTTTGACAGAAAAATGGAGAAGGGATTGTGGCATGGTCCTGGAAGGTGAGGGGTGATTTCTAACTTTCCCGCTCTTTCTCTGTCTCTCTAGGTAAAGATGTGTGGCCTACGGCAAAAATCAAAAAAAGAAAAAAAAAAAAGGAGAAGAAAAAAGAAAATACTGTCACACTACAAATTAATTTAGAAAGGGCATGGACTATTTTTCATGAATTGTATGTTCTGAAAACGCTTTCTGTAGCTTCTGGCCTACTTTGAAGACAAACTTGACATAATATCAAAAATGGGATGAAGTATCTTTAAGAGAAATACTTATGAAGAAGTAGTAAATTGACTCCATTTTGCTTTCACAATATAAAAGCATTTATCATAACAGAAAGTCAAACTAAGTGGGGCTAAGATTCTAGTGCTAAATACTAATAAATGAACAGAAATGTGAGCTGTGGATGATTTATAACTTGTTTAATATATTTGAAAATTTATTTATTTATTTAATGTATTACTGTTATTTTATAAGTTTGCTATAAGGCACATGCACTCAACAGAGAGAGAGATAGAAAGTGAGAAAGTGAGCCACCAGGTTTGGGACTCGAACCTCAGCCAGCCATGTGGGAGTCCAGTGCCTTAATTACCATGCCACCTACTGACCTCAGTTTATAATTATTTAACTTGTTGTGTACCATAGACACTAGCCATTTGCAAGAATCTACAATCTGTTTTGACTATTATAGGCCCTAATTCCAAAACCTCACTGAATTTATTAAAATAAGCAATGTGTTTTTTGATTTCCCAAATTATCCAAGAGCAGGTGTTTTAGATAAACAAGTGTTGCCTTTGGATTCTATTCTTTTGATTATGTTGAGATACAGTAAACCTGTAACTGCATAGAACTCTATGTTAAGGAAAAAAAAAAAAAAACGAAAGCAACAACAACAACAACAAATCCAAATCCAAGTCTATATAATTCAAACTGCAGAACTTTGATTGATTGATTGATCTTTTTTAAGTTTTTGATATAGGGCACATATGCTCATGGACAGGTGGGGGAAAGTGAGAAAGGAATGGCTATGATGCAACCCCTTCTCCATTCTCTCGGAATTTTAGGCACAGATGTACATGTGTCCACTGTACTTTTCAAGTCACTGAGTTTGGGACTCAAACTGCTTAGTTGGCCCTGTGCAATCCAGGCAGCTTAATCATCATGCCACACGGTGACCCTAGAACTATTTTGTTACTTTCATTAGCACAAGATTGGGACATACTTCAAAAATGGATCATTAATATATTGATATAATATTTTAAATAATTATTATTAAAATAATAATAATAGTGTGCTAAGCAAGAATCTCATACATATTATTCAACATAATCCTCAAAGAACCTAATAAAGTAGGTGCTATCATTACTCTCTTTGCTGATAAGAACATATAGTCTGAGGTTAAATGTCTTTATGAAAAAAAAAAAAAAAGGCCATGCCTAGTGTAAAACACATTAGAAGCATTAAAAAAAAAATTGCCAGAGGGTATATGCACTTGCCAGAGAGAGAGAGAAAAACTGAGAAAGTGACATGTATTGGGAAGGGTCATGCCATAATCCCTTCTCCAATTCTCCCTCCTTTTCTTTGAGCACACACAAACATGTGTCTATGTGTTTTTCAAGCCACTGGGTCTGAGACTCAAACTCAGGAGTTGCCATGAAGGATCTGGCTGCCTTAACTACCATGCCACCAGTTGACCCAGGCCATTTAGATATATCTTCCTTATCTGGATTTGCCAATATCCTATTCAATAGTTTGCAAAAAAACTTTGATTTAATAAAAAGTGTTATTCTTTATAAGAATTTTAATGGTCCTTTGGTATTTGAGGATATATGATTTAACCATTTAAGTTTAGTAATAAAGACTAATCTAATTTAAAAACTACAATATACTGCAGTTTTCAAGGTTGAAATACTGTGGTTCTTCAATTTCTCTCCTTAAAAAAGGTCACACTTTATTTATTTATTTATTTAGAGAGACACTTTTGCTATAGGGTGTGTGTGCTCACCAAAGAAACAAAGGGACAAAGAGAAAGTGAGAAATTACCCCCTCCCACCAGGGGAGATGGCCATGCCATGATCCCTTCTCCTTCATTCTCCTCTCAAGATTTTGGCACACAGGTACAAGCACCGGCATGAGTTTCAGGCTGCAGGGTCTAGGACTCTAATCATGACTACCCAATGTCGGGTCCCTCACCTTAACCTCTGCACCATTTGCTGCCCCCAAAAAGTCATACTTCACGTCTTTCTGTATCAGTTGTCTGATAGCCTCTGGTCCAAATTCATCATAACAATGAGATATTTTTTTAAAAATGTGATTTGCAGGACCAGCAGTTAGTGTAATGGCTATGTCGCTGGACTCCCATGTAGTTGACTGCGGTTCGAGTCCCAGACCCAGTGGCTCAAACTCATGCGGGGCACGTGTGCGTGCGTGCCCAAGATCCTGAGAGGAGAATGGAGGAGAAGGGATTACAACGTGGCCATCCCCCCTGGGGAGTGATTTCTTGCTTTCTGTCTCTCTGGTGAGAGCATATGCCCTGTAGCAAAAACCTCTCTGAAACCAATGTGATTTGCATGAATTTAAAGCATAGATTCACTAATAATATTTAAGAATAAAATTTCAGGAGTGAAAATGTCAATATAAAACTCAGGACCCCTAGAACTTAATTTTTTTTTTACTTGTAAGAAGACTTTGTTATATAATTTACATCTTTTAAAACTAACATGAATAAAAAGAGAGTATTAGTTGTTAATAAAACTTATCAAAATACTGAATATTCCAAGGCCCTAAAACATGTAATTGTTTAAAGCAAAAGGTTAAGATATCTATGGAATCCAAGAGATAATTTATATTTAAAAGGATTTCAAATTGCCATGCTGAATTTTCTCTTTACTTAGTTAGCTAATATATTGTATCAAATATTTTGAAGTGCAGTATTATCATATGTCTTTAGAATGCAGAATTGTGTGATCCTTAAAAAATAAAGGTCATTGAAGATGATGCATTTCTTCATTCTTCGAGCCTGAGGAATTTTTCCCAAAAAAATTATTCTCGGCTATAGAGCTTGTTTTAAAATGTTCTCAACTACCAGTTTTGGTTTTAAGTGGTCCAATACATTACTGTACAAATCCAGGAAACAGACTTTTGACTTGACCACAGCATTTTCAGCAGTTTTCATGTGCCTGATAGTATACATGCTTCCTGTGTATGTAATCTTGTAGCATTAGTAAAATATTGACCTTTTAAGTGAAACTAATGACATCAATCTGTCTTTTTACATATACTTTGGTTCCTTGTTGTTTACTGTATCAGGACTGGTGACTTCCTTTTTTAAAAAAAGCGATTCTTGCAGGTATAGATTTGAAGATATTTCAATGGGCTGAGTTCAAAAAAATTGTGGACCGGGTTTACTATGTCAAGTGGAAAAGAAGGACAAAACCTGTGATGAGAGAGTGAAAGATGTAGCCATAGTCTTATTCTGTGGTCACAGAGGCAAGAGGGATTCTTTTAAGAAATGAGCATGTCAACCACAGGGACTGAAAGATGCAAGTATGCCCATAACAAAATGGGCAAAGGCAGTTTCTGCCTTATTAGTTCAAGGCTATTCTTTGAGGACAACGTGTTGTGAACGCCAGCCTCTTCCGACACCTGCCCCGCCCAGTACGGCCCCCACGCTGCCACCCCTCCAGCCCTAGCTCCTAACACAAATGCACACACGCCCAGCCTGGCCAGAAGATAAAGCTAAGATGGCAGCGCAAAAAGCACGGAGCCTCGCTCACTGAGTTGGAAAAATACAAGCAAAACTCTTTGTGTTCTTTCATTTTGCATAGTGCCTTGCGTAACAAGAGGTCCCCTTCTGTCCCCCAGCACAAGGGTCTGCGTGGAGCATTCAATAGTGGCGCTCGAGGAAGTGGCAGAAGGCCACGCTTGACTGTCATATTCCCAGAAACATACATCTCTGATCTGCAGCGACAGTTCAGGTGACCCTGGAGACCTGCTTGCGGACCACCCTCCCTTCAGATCCCCTTGACTGTGGAATTAAGAGTGACTACAAATGCATTTCCGCAGGGCATCCGTCCCATTGCCCACCATCCCTGGGAGCCTTCCAAGGTGCGCAGCAGCCGAGGCTAGGGACCAGGGAGCCCAACTGTGCGGAGGCAGGAAGAGGAGGAGAAAAAACGCTGCATTGGCTATCAATTTAGAGTAGAGGGACTGCTGCCGCTGCTGTGGAAGGAAACGCTGCCAACTGCAACAGAAACGCCACCCTCGGATAGCTAAGTGAGCATGTGTGCAGCTCTGCGCACGCCTAGTTGTGCCACTCAATGACATAGGGCCTCTTAATAAATTATCCGGTTACCGGGTTTTGTGTGTGTCCAGAAGGCTAAGGAAGGGGCCTGTCTGGGACTGAAGAGTACAGCAAGGACTAAAGCACAATTAAGGAGGGTGTGGGAAGAACCAGAAACCAGTGCTAGCGGGTCAGGAACAGTGACTGACAAGCCACCACCAAAGTCTGCGCTGGAAATATTATTCTGTGCATACATTTAACCAGTATCTATATTTTTCTCCTGTTTAGGGCTGAACTCCGTGCTAGGGGACGGAAATAGAATGGGTGAACAGACACAGAGAGCATTCTCACACTATAAGAAAGTCTAGTGTTTTGTTTAGTCTAAGTTGCTATTTATGAAAAGCCGTGTGCCAAGGTGTATTACACACATCTTTTAAGTCCTTGCTCAATCTCATGTAGTAAGTACTATTCTGAGTATTATTCATAGGAGAACACTTGCTCAAAGACATTAAGTAACAGCCAGGATCCACAGCCTTTTAGCTACCTGCTGGCTCTTCTGGGCCCCTGAAGTGCCTGTTAGCTTTCTAATTCTACTCTTTGAATTTAATCTCCTCTATACTAGTTGGTGTCTTGGTTCTCTGGGGGAGAAAGGTGGTAGCCCAGGGCATTCTGTTCAAAACTGAGGTTTGTAACTGTGCTGAAGCATTAGGATAAAATTTAGCCTAACAAACATTCCTGGATACCTACTATGTACAAAGTTCTAGATTAGGGGCTGAGTGAGACACAACAATAAACCAAAAGCTCTGAAGGAACTTAAAAGGCAGTTGAGAAAACAAGACAAGTGAAAAATGTGTTCAACGGGGGCTAATCACAGTACTAAAATACTGATTCTCCCTGTTTGTCTTCTGTTTCCATGTGTTCTTTATCCCATATATCTATCATATAAAGCTTCAGATAAAATGCACTTCTCTAAATACTCCCTCCAAGCTAGAACTGGGCCGGCAGGTGGTACGGTGGTTGAGGGCTCTAGACTCCTACATGGCTGACAGTGGTTTGAGTCCCAGACCTGGCGGCTTGCTTCTTCACTTTCCCTCTTTGTCTCTCTCTGTCCCTCTCTGGTCAAATTGAAATAAACAAATATAGTTAAATAAAATAATTCTTTTTTTAAAAAAAGGATAGAATTAATTTACTTCCCTAGTTCTTCCATGAACTTCTAAGTAGAACCAGCTTTTTATTTTGTCTATTTATTTATTTACTTATTTATTTAGCTAGAATTAACTAGAAGGCCATTTAAAGAGGTACAGATATAAAAACTAACAAATAGATGAAAAATATAGTATTGGGGTGATAAGACTTAGACATGATGTTGTCAAGAGTATAAATTAGGCTAATTTTTTAAAATTGAGAGTCAAGACAGTAAGAATCGGGATGCAATGGCATATATGTATCTAGAGCACTGACTTTGATGGGGCTGGTAGAATGGCTTGAAACAGAGGACTCAGCAAATGTTACTTTTGTATAGATACCAATGATAAGGTCTTTGGTAGATCTGACATTTTCAGATATTATCCAGTCTTAGTCACAACTACAGTTTCAGGTCATATTCAAGTATTACCATTAACAATGTGAGTCTAGGTATAAAAAGACAAGCCACTAATTAACCATTGTCAAGAGATAAAAGTGCACTAGGGTAAGTGAGGTAGGCAACAAAGGAATATTTAAGAAGAATATTGCTATATTAAGATATAGCGCTGATGTAAATGTAGATAACAAGAATTTGGGAATGACTCTGATGTGTGACTATACCCTGTATGTTAATCCTACTTTTACGGAAGAAAAAAATGTATTCGATTACTATCTTCTTTGTAAATAAAGGTATTTTTAACAGACTAAAAATCCTAAAGCCAAAAACTCCGAAATGGGTCGCCAAGGGTATTTCTAATTCGGTTGGTCTTCTCTACCTTAAGTTCTGAATTCACCAGCACTGTTTCCAGAAAGTCTCGGTGCTGGCCGGCTCGGGTAGCAGGATTGCCCATCCTCTGCCCAGCGGCACATTCTCTTTTCCTTTCAGGTCCAGGTTCTCTCACCTGGAGGGAACTCCATTACCTGAAGAAAGCCTGAGCCGACAGTTTCCCTCCCCTGCACTTTCCTTACTCTTCCTCAAGCTGCTAGTAAAACGCGGAGACGTGGACTTCCTCCGGATTCCGCACACCCCAGCGCCCCACACCCTGAGCCCCGAGGCGGAGGGAGTGGTGACGGGGAGGAACCGGAGTGGAGTTACTGAGCATGTGCGGAGCGTGGCGCATGCTCAGTGCTGCCGGCCGCTTCCCATTGCGGGTAGCCCCGGCGGTGGCAGCGGTGGTGGCGGCGGCAGCGGCGGCACCGCCTCCTCCTCACACTCCCGGGGTGGCGGGGTTAGATGAGCGGCCCCAGTAGCGGCGAGGGCGGCGCGGGGGGGAGGAGGAGGAGAAGGAGGAGGAGGAGGAGGACGCTGTCTTTGTAGTCTCCCTGCTGCGGGCGCCAGAGGCCGCCGCCCGCGCCGTCGTCGTCGGC
>NW_006159443.1:1518758-1546571 GCF_000334495.1 Tupaia belangeri chinensis
CTTCCTCCCCAGCCGCCACCATCTCTTCCTCCCCGGCACCGGGGGCGCTGTTCATGCCGGTTCCCGAGGGCTCCGTGGCCACTGCGGGGCTGGGGTTGGGGCTGCCCGCCACGGACTCCCGCGGTCACTACCAGCTGCTGCTGTCAGGCCGGGCCCTGGCCGACCGCTACCGGAGGATCTACACAGCTGCGCTCAGTGACAGGGACCAGGGGGGCAGCAGCCCTGGACACCCGGCCTCCAGGTGCGTGTCCAGGGTGCCCTTGCGCCACATGTCGCGCGCGCGCCCTCCCTCGCGTGTGTGTGTGTGTGTGTGTGTGTGTGTGTGTGTGTGTGTGTGTCTGCCTGCCTGTACGTATTTAATGCGCTTGATGCTGCGTGGTAGAAGCACTTACCTAGACTGGAAGAGGGTGCGGTGGCTGCAGTTTGTGCTCTGTATGTGTCGTTCGACATGGGAATTAGTGAGGATCGGAGGGTAGTGTGTGATGCTAGCAAAGGTGCTGGTCGGTTATGACACGTGTGTGTATTGTTGAGAAAGGACGAGGCATGGGTAGAGACGGTAGCACACGAAGAGAATTTGCAAGAGTGGTGAGGGAAGTGGCGTTTCCACGGTCTCTGCCGCAATGTTATTTGCCCCTATACCGCCCTCCCCTGTGACATTCCATCTCCCTCCTTTTTCCACCTCTCAAAAGATACATGCTTTTCGATAAAGGGAGCAACGGTGTAGGTTAAAGGCAGTGTCATTTATAGGACAAGTTTTGGATAATCAAGTATAAGGTTTCATTTTAAGAGCTGTATGAATAGGGGATGCAAGTGGAGATTTATGTAGATATGCTAAGTGTCAGAGATTTTTAGAGCTGGACTTTGATAACTGGGCCTTTTGGTCTTCTAGAAACGTGGTTGCAGCTGCTCTTGTGTTCTGATGTCCCATCAGCCATTTCCCTTCATCTTCAGTTCTATTTCCTCTGTTACTTTCAGGCTTTAGAGTAAGATGGGGTTTTGTAGGGGAAAAGGGAAAGCTGAACTTCAAAATATGACAGCTGGTACAGTGTTCAACTGCCCCCAACTAGAAAATTGAGTAGCGCTAGATCTCATCCAGTTAGGCTGGCCACACCATCAGTTTCCTTGATAGAGATGTTAAATCACTTTCATTTTCCTTTTCTTAAAATGTGGGTGCCTTTTATCTAAGTGTTCTACTATTGTGTTCTTATCCATGCCCTTACATGCCACATATCCTGAAGGATGGTGACTGACTTGTTTCACCAGCTTTGACAGTGGTAATTGGGAGTTGGCTTTATCTTTTTTTTTCTCCCACAGCTTCTTGCAATGAATGAGGAAAACACAGGATTTTGTCAAACGAGTTAAAGAGTTTACTGCATTTATTGAATGTGAACTTTATTAGGCAATACCCAGATGTCCTTTTCTCCTATAATGAAAAGGACGAGGCTGTAAGTCAGGTATTTGTAGTTTATCAGTAGGCTTTGGCCTGTCTCTCTATCTAGATAGACCAGTGAAGATGGAGCTTTGTTCATACTTTTTCTAGGTAAACCAGCCCTCTGGTGTCTATGATTGTTTACAGGATTGAGCAGATGAGTAGATTCGGCATATTGATATTAATGTGTGTAACTTCTCTTTGTTATCTGAACTGAAAGCTGGGAGGGCACAAGTCAATTTCTTGCCAGCATATTTGAAAATAGCAGAAAACCACATGAGATAGTGCTCTGATAATTATACTTATGAGCCATGAGTCTTTAAATCATGGCACTGTAGGTACATCTGTAAAAACCCCTCTCAAAGAATTTAAATTTATTTTGTATGTTGTTTCCAGACTTACGCAATAATTTATGACTGGTCTATTCCTGTTTTGGCTTTATACAATTATACTTGTGTAATAATGTCGTTTCTGTGTATCTAGGACGATACTAACAGTTTTAGACAAAATTAATACAGGTTAATCACATACATAAAATTTATGAATGAATTTTAGTCTTTGGCTCATCTTTTTTGTATATACTGCTAATGAAAAGTAATGAAGAATTAGCTCAAGTATGTATTTCAAGAAGTATGAAACTAACCTTCCATCATATGATTGGGCCTGCTAATACCTTCTCTACAAAATATTATTATATTTCACATTGTTTTTTCTAAGTTTTAGAATGCAATTTCTCTTCATTGAGGATTTGATTAAGAATTCAGTTATGTTTCTAATTAAAGATGATGGGGAAAGTAGAGGTGAATTTAGGCTAGGAATGAATGATATAATTATTTATGTGAAGACACACGTCTAGTTATATGAGAAGATTAGGTCATTCAGAGACAGAAAGGACCAAGAAAAGGGATGAAGCTCTAGTGAGCATCAGGCTTAAAGGTGTGAGAAAAAGGAGACAGAAAAGGAAACGGAAAAGAAGATCAGAAAATTAAGGAGAGAATAATAAGACGGTAGCACCTCTGATCCAGGAAAATGGATGGAAAGTTCTTTGGAGTGTTAATTGATGAAGAAAGTGAGAACAGTTTTTCAGGTCACTGATTACTTTTGAGGAATAAGTCATAGTAGGAGAATGGAGTAAATGGAAAGCATTGGAGTAATTTGTTGGGGGATGGGTTTGAGGTTGAAGGACCCTGGTATTCATATGTGGAAGAGTAAATGAGATATTCAAGTGTGGAAAGTAATTGGAGAGAGAAAGAGTAAAGAAATGGTGCATGAGACAAGGGATAGATAGGAAGAGGTCAAAGGGAGATCTCTGGGACAGGTTTAATATGACAAGTAGAAAGGTTAGCCATTGAAAAATGTTAGGGACTAATCTCCCTTTAATATAGAAAGGGAGGAGGTATTTGTAAGTATAAAGACTAGGAATTTATTGAGAGTGGGAACCAAAATAAACCTGTTCATTTTGGTAATCCCAATGTCTAGCATAAGTTTTTGGTATTCTATAAATGTCCACTGCTTACCATATGCTGGGTACTGTTGTAGGTGTGAAGATATAACAGTGAGTGAAATAGACAATGTCTCTACCATGTTGAAACTTGCACTAGTGGGAGGAACAGACAACTAATAATTTCAGCTAGTGATAAATAGCTCTGAAAGAAATAAGACCAGTTTCATGTGAGAGAGAGATTTGTAGGAGGGCTTCTTTGAGTAATGTGGTCAGGAAAGGTCTCTGTGTGTTTGTAGTTAAGTTTAAACATGATGACGAGGAGGCACATCTAGAGGAAGAGTGTTTTAGGAAATTATAAAGGCCCTGCGTGTGTGCGTGCGTGCCCAAGATCCCGAGAGGAGAATGGAGAAGGGATTGCAGTGTGGCCATTCCCCCCTGGGGGGTGATTTCTCGCTTTCTGTCTCTCTGTCTGTCTCTGTCTGTCTGGCGAGCGCGTGTGCCCTATAGCAAAAACCTATCCAAAAAAAAAGAAGAAAGAAAAAAAAAAAAAGAAAGGAAATTATAAAGGTCCTGAGGTGAGAACAAGTGTGTTGAATTTAGGAGCAAAACATGGTGAGTTGAATTATCACTCATATTGAATGAATGACTTACTGTGGACTACGCTTTAGGTATAGGATAGAGAAACTGAGGAATTAAAGCCTAATGGAGTTGGTGACTTTGATGGCATTCTAACAAGGTAGTTAAGAGCTGAAACTCCAAAGCTAGACATTTAAATCCAGGTTTTGTCAACTGTTAGTTGTATAACCATGACTACATTATGTAACTTCTGTGCCTTAGTTTTCTTATATGTAAACTGGGGATAATAATAATGTGGACTGCTTTGTAGATTAGATGAATCAATATATGTAATACATTTGGCACATTGCTTGCTATTAAACATTAGTTATCATTTTTGCTGAGAGTGAAGGATTTGGGTATTTGAAGAGAAGGCAAAGATCATGCCTTACTCTTTTAGTTTTGGTCTCAATGACTATTACGAACGTGAGAATAGTTTTTTCATTTATTCAGTGGCTGAATACAGCAACATTTTTGGATGAATGAGACACATCAGAATTGGCACATTTTCTTTGGGAGAGGGATTGGATCTTCAGAGAATAAAGGAATGTTTGACCAGTTCTGAGTGTGAATAGTGGAATAGATTGCACTTGGGAAGTGCCATAGCTCAGTAGCTACTTGTTAGAGCTTTGAAGGCAGACTACCTTAGTTCAAATCCCAGTTTGTCATTTTCTTCTGTGTCAGTTTCAACAAGTTAATTAGATTTTTCTTTGTCTGATTTCCTTACCTGTAATCCTTTGAGGTTATGGAAAGTACACTTTGTCTGCTCATGCTTAGTGCCCACCAAATGTTAGCAGTTTTTAATATTGAAATTACATTTAAAATTCCAATCAACATAGTATTGTAAGGTTTTCTACTCAAATGATAAGGGGAGAAAACTAGTTGAGTTTATTCAGGGTTAAACTGTGTCTGGAAGTCAAAGACATTGAAGGTTTCTGATAAAAGGATGTTTGACCATATAGTAAAAAGGAGAGTGATGTCAGGAGAGAACTGATAGTCGCGGTATCTGGGTTGTGAAGTGGTAGGTGAACAACATTAGTGGAAACAACAGAGGAGATTAAGACTAACATGGGAAATTGCTTTTCTTCTAAGATAACCTCATTTTCTTCTAAGTTAAGCTCATCTGCTTTGTTTTGTTTGGTTAGAGCGGTAGTTGAGTCTGTCCTTCAGGTGTATATGATTTCAGTAGTAAGACGTTAAGTAGTGGATCCAACAGATGTTGAGGGATTTCTACTTGGCACTAACCATTGCCCTATAAAAATTTATAAGACATAAGTCGTAGACTCAAGTTTGTTGTTTTCTGGCAGTGAGTGGTAACAAGTATTAAATGGAATGCCTAAGAAAGCTTAACATATTATGATAAAGGATGACATGGGCTAGCACAAAAGCATGAATGGAGGTGGAAGCATTTTGTGTGTAGGGAATGATAAAAAAAATCTCTTAGATCTAGTGTGCAAGTGTCATGAGGGAGGTTAGCAGGCATTCATTCGAGTTGGAGGCTTTGGTCAGAGGATAGGGCATCTTGAAGAACAAGGTAAGACTTGTATTTTATTCAGTAGACAATTATGGTTTTGAACCATGAAGCAGCATTAGTGTAGGAGTATATTAAGAAGTGATGTGATATTGAAACAGTTATGTATATTTATATTCGTGGATAAGTAGTCATTTTCTTCACAGAGTTATTACATTTGTAGAATCCTATGTAATGTGTAAAGTCACATTAAGGCAAAAACTGCTCTAGTAGCTTACCAGTGGGTAGAAATGTGAAATGAAATTAGTCTCTTTGCTCAAGAGAAGACAAAATCTTGCCTCAGGGCTTAAAAAGGAAATAGAAGTACTTTGGTATTTTAAAATCTGTATTAACAATAAAAAAAGTCAACAGCACAGTCTCACTTTTTTTCCTCAAAAATTAAAGATTGTACATTCAAGAATTGAAAAAAAAAAAATAAAACCTCAGTTTGGAGGCAAAGAGATTAGGTTAATTGAGGTTTAATTTACCTACAGTGCAATTCACCCTCCTTAAGTGTTTGAAGAATCTTGGAACCATCATCACAGTCAAATATGGAACATTTCAGAACACTTCTTCAGGCCCTCTTACCCTTAGCCCCTGCCCCAAAACCTCCATGGATCAATTTTCTATCTCTAATAGTTTACCTTTTCCAGAGTGTCATGTAAATCTCTCGTTCCTTAAGGGCAGGGCCCCAAATATTGTTTATCTCTCTGCCTTTTTCCATCATGTTTACTGTAAATGTAATGTGTACAGTCATATTAATTTGGGCCTTAAGGCTTCATTAGGTTTGGGTTAGATGTCTTTCCAACAAGAATATTTTGTATATAGTGCTGAGGTTTGTATCTCATCCAGAAATTTTCAGGTTGTCTCATTGTTGAATGATGCTAAGTCCTATTACTTGGGTAAGATGATATGTACCAGATCTGTCCTCTTTAAATGTGTTATTTTTCCATTTGTAATGAGCAAGTAATCACAAGGTATTCACTTCATCACATTGTGATTGTCTTTTACCTAATGGTCTTAGCCTGCTTTGGTAATCCTTGTTTGAGTCAATAATTTAATTAGGAGTTTCAAAGGATGTCTCTCTCTATATATACACACACACATACACACACACACACACATATATAAAATTCTGTTATGTTAAATTTATTGGTAGGTGCTCTACAAAAAAGAGTTTTCCCTCAGTAACTAGCGATGAATTGTAGTTGCTCCTAAGATACCAGGGTAAATGTTTAATTCTCTGTTCGCATTAACCAAATTGGAGTAATAGTCCAGTGGCATGTGGTGAATGCTGTGATAAGCCACCCAGATTCTTCCATTGAGGTGAATCTAGCTGTTTCCCTCGGTGTTGAAAATATTGCCAGCAGGGGCCAGGCGATGACCTAGTGGTTCCATCGCTGGACTCCCACATGGACAAACACGATTCCAGTTCTGGACCTGTGCGTGCCTAAGATCCTGGGAGGAGAATGGAGGAGAAGGGGTTGTGGTGTGGCCATCCCACTTGGGGTGTGATTACTCACTTTCTCTCTTGCTGTCTCTATTTCTCTCTCCAGCTCACTCACTCTAAGGTAAAAATCTCTTAAGAAACAAAAAAAAGACCATATTGGCAGCTAAAAGCAATTGCAGCTGATTACTGCTGTAGGCATTTGCTGAGCCAACAAAGCTGCTTACCCCAAAGTCATGCCTCCTTTTCATGGGGAGCCTGCATCCAGTGTCTAGTCTGTGCAGAGGTATAAATGCCTGGCCCTTTTGTCATAAGGCAGGACAACCTTCAAGGTCCATGCCAAATGCAGAGCTTCTCACTGGCCTGGCTGAGGCCTTCTTGTGACTGCAGTGCAGTTCAGCTCAGTCCTACTTGACTCCCCCACAATTGTTGATTCAGGAGGCTCTCCCCAATAAGAGACCCCTTGTGTGCAAATCTGAATTTCAGAGTCAGTTTATTGGAAAGGCTTACCTACAACAGTTGATACTAGGAGTGTCTGTCTAAGGAAGCAGACTTTAAAATGAGAGTTTGGAGCTGGACTATTTCCTGGTTGGCTGGCTAATAAGAACCCTGTTTTGGTGGAAGATGGAGTACTAGTACTGATAACTCTCTTCGCATGTGTTGTAGCTGTGCAACTGTAAAAACGTTCATTGGGGGGCTGGCAGGTAGTGTGGTCCTTAAGGGTGCTGGACTCTCACTTGGCCAACCATAGTTTGAGTCATGGACCTGGTGGTTTGCTTTCTCACTTTCCATCTCTCTCTTTCTTTGTCTCTGTCTCTTTCTGATCAAACTGGGAAATAATAATAATAAAGTTAAATAAAACAATTCTTAAAAAAAAAAGTGTTCACTGGTGGTAAGCTGGCAATTTCTGTGAAAGAGGTTTTTTGCTCTAGGGCAAATACGCTCACCAGAAAGACAGAGACAGAGATAGAAAGTGAGAAATCACCCCCCCAGAGGGTATGGCCACGCCGCACTCCCTTCTCCTCCATTTTCTCTCAGGTTCTTGGGCGTGCACGCACATGCGCCCGGCGTGAGTTTAAGCCACCGGGTCCGGGCCTTGACCCCTGGTGGCCACATGGGAGTTCAGCGACATAGCCATTATACTAACTGCTGGTCCCGAAACTATTCATTTTAGGAACAATATAATCACCGTATGTTGAACCAATAAAAATTTTTTTTAAATAAATAAAATAAATAATAAATAAATAAATAAAATAATGTAATCAGATGGCTGTTGGTGAGTGCCATTGATAGACTGGACAAAGATGGTGAAAGGCCGAAGATAATTGGGGCAAAATGTGAAAAGTAGTGTGTTCTGCAGGAGGAAAGAGGAAGCTAAAGATTAGGCCCAGGACAATTTTAAGGGTAGCAGAGCTCAAGGGCAGGTTGAATTCTCTGCAAGGCTGCTAAGCCAGGGCCAGTGCTCTGGTTAAGAAGGAATGAAAACCTGGTTCTTAGGATGACACATCTGAGGTGATGTACTTGAAAACCTTGAACCCTCAAATTCCCGTGAACCCTTTGGGCCTACTGAAGTGGCCTGCTTTTCCTGTTTTAGAGAGTAATTGCTAAAAGACTATGCATAAGACAGTGCTGCTCCTCCTACCTCTTTGTACTATCCTCTCTCCTGCTGGCTATCACCAAACCCATAGTTATGGTTAAGTCACAATAAAATCTACTGGGAGAGGGCCCAGCCATTGCTCCTGGCAGGCTGAGGCCATAGAGAAGGATTGGGTTTGATTCTTGGTTCACCCCTAAAAAATACTGGTTGTGCTGATAATTTCAGATGCTAGGCGGCTAAAGCAGGAGGATTGTGACATAGAAAGACTCTATCCAGTGGGTCAGCAGGTGGTATGGTGGTTAAGGCACCAAACTCCCACATAGCTGACTGCAGTTTGGGTGTTTGACCTGGCGGCCTGCTTTCTCTCTCTTTCTTTCTCTCTGGTGACTACCTGTGCTCTATAGCAAATTAAAAAATAATAACAATAATAATACTAAAATTAAATAATTATTAAAAAAAAAAAGTCTGTCTAGAAAAAAGCAAGCAAACAAAAAAATAAACTAGTAGAAGGTTCCAGACTGAGTAAAGGAAGAAGAGACTGTACAGTCAGACCTACACACACACACACACACACACACACAGTGACACAGTGGTTCCCAAACTGTTGTGCTAAGACGTCCCAAAATACTATGGTAGACATAGATATTATGAGATATTTAAAAATTTCAAAGGAAACACAGCAGTATCTGTTATGAAGTATCTTCAGTAGGAATGGCACTTGGGGTAAGGAGTGGCTTTATTCAGCATTACTCTCAGTAGTACACTGGGGAATCCATGGTTCCTATTTCTATAGATTATACTACATTCCTCTTGATGATGTTGTATCTTTGTGAAGTTGGATTTTTGGTAGTTGCTGTGATGTAAATCAAGCACTACATAAAAATCCATGTAAAACAGGAAGGGAAGGTGGCATATTCAGTCTGAGCTCAAGTTTGAGAAATTGTACAATGACCAACAGGTGCACATGTACTATTGTTAAGTAAGTGTGGTTATTTAAGAATGAAGAAAAGTATTTTTCTCTTTCAACTTATATATGTTAATGGCTACTGTGTTGTTAGGGTATCAATTTGTATTAATTATTTAGTAAACACTATAATTAGGTATTTCTTTTAGCCTGTGAATGCTATGGAAAAGTTAGTGATAATGGTTGTGCATGGACCCCCAGTAAAGGCCTTATATTATCAAAGCTGATGTTGTAACTGCTGGTGCTGCTGAATGTCCAGCCTGGTAGCTGCAGAGACCCACCAACCCTTCAGAGAGATTAACCAGTTCTTATACCTTGAAAAGAATATATGAATTTGAGCTATATTCTGGATATGAGTTTGCCTTTCTGGTTTATAGGGGTTTAGCCAGCACTTTTATTTGTGGGTCTATGGAGTTTTTGATCCCCCCAGCACAGGGATCATTTCAGACTTAAGGGACCCTCTTTATAGCAAAGCAGGATTCATGAGATACATTTGTCCTATTAGATACCACACCACCTAGAAACTGCTGATGTAATAGAGCAGTCTTTTGATGGTACAACTGACAATAATATCCTGGAGCTTGGACATGATACCCTGCTGAGATAGGATGCTACCCTCCAGTGTTGCCAGTAGGAAGGACACTTGGGAGTAGGAGTGGCTTCATTTAGCATCACTCTCTGCACTGAGGAATTCATGCTTCCTATTTCTGTAGCTCTGCGCACCAGGGCTTAAAAAAATCCTAGTTCTCAGAAGGTAAACATTTCCAACATAAGACACTGCAAGAATTCTTTTGTACTTTTAAGCTACAGCTGCCACAAGGACTAGGGCTTCCTTTTCCAAGGAAAGGAGTTACCCTTTCATGGGACTAATGTACCTGTTCACACAGAGGAGGTAGGGCTGCTATTGCCACATGGATTGTGATGATTTGGCATAATGGTAGTATAACAGGTGTCTTTTGGTACTTCTTTGTTCAGCGTTGATGGTAAATGGTCCTGAAAGGCCTGGTGACTACCTCATGCAATCAGCCACCTGGACCAGCAGAAATGCTAGCTGAAGATGAAGGAATTCCCTAATGGCTGGTAGAGAAGCAGTTGTCGACATGAATTTGTCCTTGAGACTGTCGGCAGTGGTGGTGGTTGTTCATTGTTTCACTTTTTTTTCCCTTCAGTTTCCCTTAGGAAATTATACTAACCAGAATTCTGGAGAAACTTTTCTCAGGACTTATTTACAGCAAGTGAATCGTTACAGTGCAGTAGGTGGATGATAGTGCATACTGTGGTATGGGACCCAGAGCCCCTGTCCTAGGCCGAGGTGCTCATTCTGCTGCCAGTAGTGTAGGCTTGCTCAGGATTCACCTGTGTTCTCTCTGGACATTGGCTTTGGCTGAAGAGAGCTACCTGGCCTTATGTAATATATCATTCTTAGGGGCATCCTGCATAAACTGCTTAGTAGGGGGTATTTTATGGTTTTAGTGCCACTGTAACTTTTCATCCATTTTTCAGTTATATACTAGTATATAAAAGTACAGTTGAATTTGTATATTAACCTGCATATATTTTGTTTATGTGTGATTTTGTTAAGGTAATTTATTAATTTCAATAGTTTCATAGATTCTCTGGGATATTCTTTTTTTTTTCCTTCATCATGCATACTTTTTTTAAAATTAGCTTATTTATTTTACATTCTTTCACTGAACATTATTACAGCATACAAAATACAATTTCCCACCCAGAATACACTATATAGTGGCTTAATCATACATGTTATTGTCAACAAATAATTTTTCCATTTCTTATTTCTTGTGTGTGTGTGTGTGTGTGTGTGTGTATGTGTATGTATATATATATGTGTATGTGTATATATATATATGTATATATATCCCCCATCCCCCACCCATTTCTCACCCTGCCATTTCCTGCCCTCCTCTCACATTGTCTCTGGTATCTGCAGTTGCTTTCCATTCCTTTTTAATTTTTCCCCACACTTTATTGATTGACAAAATATCTTGATTAATCTAAATGCTTTCAATAGCAAGCTCAGCTGATGTCTGTAAACACGTGTTGACTTTAAGCATGAAACTCTTTGAGTAGAATGAATATACTATAAAGTAGCACCTAGTCGAGGCTATGTAGCTTACTGTGGTCATTAAATAGGTATTTTTTAATATATATATTTTTAATTTCAAGAAAGGCAGTTTTAGTTTTAATAAATCAAAATCAAAAAATCTTAACTTTGCTTAAGACTTAAAGCTAGGAAATAGGTTAGGATTCTGTTCAAATAGTAGGTACATGGACCTGTCCACAACTCAAGAGAAGACAAAAATCCTTAACTCTGGAAAACTAAGCATAGAAGGAGATCAGTAATGTTACCATCATGCATACTTTAACACTACTGAACATATATAATTAAACCAATTTGTGAAATAACCTATTATGCAACATAATTTAGTTAATTTCTTAATGAACATGCTCTATTTTTCTTTTCTTTTTTAACCTTTTTTTTCCTGTCAAATATTTTCTTCTCCTCTCCCTCACACCCATCCTCTACTACCCACTCGCTACCATCCGCCCTCCCTCCTTACTTTCTCTAGCATTTACACATATCCATTCTATCATCACATTTTCAAGTCTTTTAACCTTGGCTATAGCACTCAGGACAAATTGAGTGGGCATATACAATGTGTATCTTTTAAACTGTAGGTCACTTCACTCAAAATTAAGTCTTATATATTCATATGTTTTGAGTCAAATGATAGGAGCTCATTGTTTCTTTTAGCTGTGTAATATTTCATTTTATATGTGTGTGTGTGTGTGTGTGTGTGTGTGTGTGTGTGTGTGTGTGTGTGTGTGTGTATGCCATAGTTCTTCAATTTGGTCAATCAGTTTTTGGACTCTTAGGTTGGTTTTGTTTTTTAGCAATTTAAAAAATACTGTAAGAAACACAAATGTGCAGGTATCTTTCCGAATGAATGTTTTCCTGTTCTATGGGTAAATACCAAGAGGAGGGATTACTGGGACATATGGAAGTTATATTTGTAGGTTTTTGAGAAACCTCCATATTGTTTTCCACAGAGGTTGGACTAATTTATTAATTCTCACCAATGGTATAAGAGAATTCCCTTTTTACCACAGCCTTACCAACACTTGTCGGTCTTTATTTTTTGATCCTAGCCATTGTAAATGGGGTTAAATGATATCTCATTGTAGTTTTAGCTTGTATTTCTCTGATGACAAGAGACTTTGACCATTTTTTTCATGTCCCTTGGCCATTTATAAGACTTTCTTGGAGAATTGTCTATTCGGTTTATTTGCCCATTTTTAAAAATTGGGCTATTCATTTTTTTTTTATGGATGAACTTCTTGAGTTCTCTATATATTCTAGATAACCAATCCCTTCTCTGAGGAGTAATTTGCAAATATTTTCTCCCATTCTGAGTGTTGTCATTTGACTAAAGCTAGAAACTTCTGACAGCAAAGGAAATTATAAATAGAGTGAAAAGACAACTTTCTGGGATATTCTATGTGAATATTCACATCAATTTTCTTTTTGTTCTGCAGTACCTCTCCCATTTTATTCCATTTTTTAGAAAACGTGTGTCCTGGGACCAGCAGTTGGCATAGGGCTATGTCACTGGACTTTTATGTAGTTGACCGTGCTTCGGGTCCCGGACCTGGTGGCTTAAACTCACGCCAGGTGCGTGGGCAGGTGTGCCTAAGATCCAAAGAGGAGAATGGAGGAGAAGGGATTGTGGCATGGCCATTCCCCCGGGGGGGTGATTTCTCACTTTCTGTTTCTCTGTCTCTCTCTGGCTTTCTGGTGAGCGCACATGCCCTATAGCAAAAATCTCTCCAAAGGAAAAAAAAGAAAAGGTGCATCCTTGTTCCTTAGTCTGAAGGGGACACCATTACACATTTCCTTTCAGTCTTATGCTATTAAGTATGATGTTAGCTAAAGGTGTTTTGATGGCATTTATCTGTTTGAGTATATTCTTACTATTCTTATTTTGCTGATAGTTTTTAACAAAAAGTGCATTGAATTTTGTCAAATGCTTTCTTGTACCTATTGAATTGACACATATTAAGAGAATAAAAATAATTATTGACTTATAATAATTAATTTTTGAATATTAAATAAATTTTACATGCCTGGGATAAAACTTATATGGAATATTTTCAATACCTAAAGATCATCTTTGCTCCATCTGTCCATTCTAGTTTTTCTCCCACCCCCACCAATCCTGACAACCATTGATTTTTTTTTTTTCTTTTTGACAAGATCTCTTTGGCATCATGTATTAAGAGAATAAAGAGAAGTACTTATAATCATTAATTTTTGGATATTAAATCAATCTTACATTCCTGGGATAAAACTTCTTGTATGGAATGTATTATTGAATTTTATATTTTATTGATCTATTCTACTGATATTCTGGCTTTATCATTTTTTTTATTCTTATTTTTATTTACTTACTTTTTTTGAGAGTTTTTTATTTTTTTTCTATAGGATGCGTGTGCTCGCCAGAAAGCCACAGAGAGACAGAGAGATGGAAAGTGAGAAATCACCCCCCAGGGGGGTGACCACGCCGCCATCCCTTCTCCTCCATTCTCCTCTCGAGCGAGTCCAGCGACAGCCATTACACCAACTGCTGGTCCCCTGGCTTTATCATTTTATCTTAGTCTTTTGGTTCGTGCCTTGTCTTTTCATTTTCTTAACACTGCCATTTGCAAAGCAAAGTTTTAAATTTTCATGAAGTTGAGTGTTTTGGTGATTTCCTGTATGGATTGTGCCTTGATTGGTATTTTATCTAGAAGGGTCATTGTCAGACCTGCAGTCATTTAGATATTCTCCTATGTTATCTTCTAGGAGTTTTATACTTTTGTGTTTTACATCTGAGATCTGTATTCCATTTTGAGGTAAGTTTTTGTAAAGGGTATAAGGTCTGTGTCTAGATTCATTTCCTTGCATGTAGATGCCTTTTTCCAACATTGTTTGTTGAAAAGACTATCTTTGCTACATTGTATTGCATTTGTTTCTTTGTCAAATATATCAGTTGGCCACATTTATGTTGGTCTAATTCTGGATCCTTTATTTTGTTCCATTTATCTTTTTTGTCTTTTCTTTCATCAGTATGCATCTTGATTACTATAGCTTTATTTTAAGTCTTGAATCAGATAATATCAGTCCTTTAACCTTATTTTTCTCCTTTAGTATTCATTTGAACATATAGATTGAATAATAGCTATTTATAAGCTTCCTACAGTATTTCTAAATTGTTGTATTAATGTATATAAACAATTTCCGTGTTCATAATGTTCTATTTAAATATAAAAGCACAACATTATCATTATCACATACATGAAATAAATTAACATTTTGGGGGCCAGAGAGTGGTGCAATGTTAAAATATGACACTCTACATGCCTTACCCACATGAAAAAATTCTGGATTTGCATCCCAAGACCTCCTTGAGTATGCTGGCCACATGTGTGCTCATGATATGAGGCTACCTGAGGTTAATGGGGGATTGCAACATCAAGACCTTGTGGAAGTGCTGTGCGTGTGTGTGTTTCTTTCTCTGTCCCCTCTCGTTGAAAAAAATAAATCTGAAAAAATAAAATAAATTACCGTTACTAACGTGAGTTCTTTTGCCTCTACAAATAAACTTTAGAATAAGTCTGTCAAGATCTACAAATTATCGTGTGATATTTTTATGGGGATTGAATTTGTAGTTCAATTTGAAAATCTATAAATGAAGAAGAATTGGTATCTTGGGACCAGCAGTTAGTGTAATGGCTATGTTGCTGGACTCCCATGTAGCTGACTGCGGTTCAAGTCCCGGACCCGGTGGCTTAAACTCATGCTGGGTGCATGTGCATGCGTGCCCAAGATCCCCAGAGGAGAATGGAGGAGAAGGGACTGAGGCGTAGCCATCCTCCCAGGAGGGTGATTTCTCACTTTCTGTCTCTCTGTCTCTGTCTTTATGTCAGGCGCACATGCCCTATAGCAAAAACTTCTCCAAAAAAAAGAATTGGTATCTTGAAAATATTGTCTTCCTATCCATGAACATGGAATATTTCTACATTTATTTAGTTCTTTGTTTATCAGAATTTTGTAATTTTCTTTATATAGACTTGTGTATATTTTGTTAGATTTATACTTAAGTATTTCATTTGAGGGAGTAGTAATGTAAATGATTGTGCTTTTTTTTTTATTTTTAAAATTTTTTTAGAGAGATTTTTGCCATAAGGTGCATGTGTTCACCAGAGAGACAGAGACAGAAAGTGAGAAATCACCCTGGGGGGGTGGTCACGCCGCAATCCCTTCTCCTCCATTCTCCTCTCGGGATCTTGGGCACGCCCGCACACGCGCCTGGCGTGAGATTTAAGCCACCGGGTCCGAGACGCGAACCGTGGTCGGCAACGTGGGAGTCCAGCGACACAGCCATTACGCTAACTGCTGGTTCCCCCATGATTGTGTTTTTTTTTTTTTTTGGAGAGGTTTTCGCTATAGGGCGCGTGCGCTCACCAGACAGACAGAGACATAGAGACAGAAAGCGAGAAAGCACCCCCCCAGGGGGGATGGGCACGCCGCAATCCCTTCTCCTCCATTCTCCTCTCGGGATCTTGGGCACGCCCGCACACGCGCCTGGCGTGAGATTTAAGCCACCGGGTCCGAGACGCGAACCGTGGTCGGCAACGTGGGAGTCCAGCGACACAGCCATTACGCTAACTGCTGGTTCCCCCATGATTGTGTTTTTAAATTTAAAATTGCATCTGTTCAGCTGGCATATAGGAAAGTGATTGACTTTTTATTATTTTCAAAAATTCTTTTGGATTTTCTATTCAGATGATTATGTTGTCTATAAAAAAAGGACACTTTTTCTTTCTTCTCTTTCTTATGCTAATTATTTTTCTTATTTTATTGCATTAGTTCAGAATTTCAATATGTTGTTGATAAGGAATAGTAAGAGGGGACATGCTGCCTTGTTCCTGAAGTTAGTGAAAACGCTTCTGGTTTCTCCTCACTAAGTGTCAAGTTATTTGTAGTTTATTTTTGTAGATATTCTTTATCAAGTTGAGGCACTGAGAGTTGATTTTTTTTTTCCTTGAGTGTGAATGGGTGTCAGATTTCGTCAAATGCCTTTTCTGAGTCCATTAATTTGATCATATACTTTTTCTTTGTTAGCCTGTTGATGTGGTGAATTACAGTTCTTGATTTTTCAAATGTTGAACCAGCTTTGTATATTTAGGGTAATTTCCACTTGATTGTGAAATATAGGGGTTTTTATACATTGCTGGATTTGATTTGCTAATATTTTATCAAGGAGTTTTAAAATCTGTTTTCCTAAGTGATATTACTTGCAGTTTTCTCGTCTTGTAATGTCTGTCTGGTTTTGCTATTAGGGTAATGCTGGTCTCATAGGATGAGTTGGAAATATTCTCTCTTCATTTTTATTCTCTGCAATATATTTTAGAAAACTGACATAATTACTTCTTCATTTGTTTGATAGAAGTCATCAGTGAACTTCTGGTATTTTTATTCTGAAAAGTTGTTTAATTATTGATTCAGTTTTCTTTTAAAATTTATTTATTTCTTCTATGAGTGAAAGAGATGGAGAATGAAAGAGATGGAGAAAGGAAGGAAGGGGAGGGGTGGGGAGGAAGACACAGAGAGACAACAGTTCTACCAAGGCAAGGCCCGGGTACTGTAATCCACCTCCAACTTCACTCAACCCTGGATCATGGGCACTCACACACATGCTCAGCATTCTCAGGGAGGTTTCCAGATGTAAACCTGGAACCTTCCCATGTGGGTCAGCCTCAAAGAGCACCATAGTTTCATCTTGTGTGAACATCTGACCTCTTAAGTTATTTAATAACTATAGGCCAATTTAGATATCCTGTTTCTTCTTATATTAGTTTCGACAGACTCTCTCTTTCAAGGAATTGCTCTATTTTATCTTAAGTTATAAATTTTGTGGGTATGAAGTTGTTCATAATGTTTTTTTTTATTATACTTCCAGTGTCTGTGGGAACTATAATGATGTACCCTCTTTCATATCTGATAATCTCTTTTTCATTCCTTATGTTTGTTTTTCAATTGGAGTGATATTTCACTGGAGTATTTGATACTGATATTTAATCTAGTTGTTTACCGATATGGTTGACTTTAGGTCTATCTTTGTAAAACATATTTTTTTATTATAGAGCACATGTGGTCATAGGAGTTGTGGGGAGAAATCACTCCCTGGAGGGGATGGCCATAGTACAATCCCTTCTCCATTCTTGTGGGATTTTGGGCATGCATGGCGCACATGCACCTGTTGTGTTTTTCAAGCCTCCAGGTCTGGAACTCACACCATGTTGTTGGCCATGTGGCACTTAGTTCCTTAACCACCACATCACTTGCTAACCCAGGCCTATCATTTTATTGTCTCCTGTTTCTCTTTTTATCCCTTTCCTCTTTTCATATTTTTCTGTTTTCCATTAAATTTTTTTCCACTTAAATTTATCTTTTGACCCTTTTAGCTATATCTCTTTGTATTAACTTTTTAATAAAGTTAGGAATTACAATTGCATACCTAACATTTCACAGTCTACTTAAGAGTTATTGTATTGCTTAACTTAGAGAAAACTTGCAGCCTCACAGAGCCTTTTATTACTTCCCTCCACCAACTTTTATGTTTCAGTGTGATATCTAATTATGGCTGCATAATTTGTAAAGGTTTTTTTCATAGGGATCATGCGCTCACCAGCGACAAAGACAGTGGCTACATACTTTTAAAGCTTCACCATGAACTATTACAATTTTTGCTATCAGCAGTTATATGTAATTTAAATAACTTAAAGGAAAAGATGCAGTATTTTGTGTTTAACCTGTACATAGTAATGTACTACATAATGACATCTTAGTCAACAAGGAACTCCGTATGTTAGTGATACCATAAGGAGCATATAGGCTATACCATATACACTACTAGGTGTCTAGTAGGCAGTACCATTTAGGTTTGTGTCAATCTGCTTTATGATGTTTGCACAACTACAAAATCACCTAATGACACATTTCTCAGAATGTATCCTAGTTGTTATGTGATTTCTTAACTGCATTATTTCTGTTGGTCTACCTTTATTCCTGAAGATACATTTCCTTTCAGCCTAAAATGTTTTTCAGCATTTCTTTTAGAGCATTCTGCTGGGGATAAACTTTACTTTTTTTTTTTTTTTAATCTGAAGTCATCTTTATTTTGCTTTTATTCATGAAGGATATTTTAGGTGGACAAAGACTTCTGAGCGGAGGCTCGTTTCCTTTTGAAACTTTAATGATACTGTTCCATTGTCTTCACCACTATGACTTCTAACAAAACATCTTTCATAATTTGAAATTTATTCCTTTCTTTGTAGTGTGTCATTTTTTTCTAGGTACCTTATTTTAAAAAAAATTAGGTTTTTCAGGAACCATGTGTGCTCACCAGAGAGAGAAAAAGAAAGTGAGGAAGCACCTCCCATGGGACATGGCCACACTGCAGTCCCTTCTCCTCCATCTCTCTTTCCTTTTGGAATTTTGGGCATGCATGCACAGGTACCAAGCATGTTTTTCAAGCTTCCAGATCTGTAGCTCAAACCATGTAGTCATTCATTTTGGGATCCAGCCACCCAACCCCTATGCCACAGTCTGGCCCTCTAGATGCTTTTAAGAATTTTTTTTTCAAAGTCATTAGGTGACTCAGTAAAATGTGTTGGACTCTCACTGCCAGGTGCATGTGCATGCTTGCTTAAAACCCCAAGAGGAGAATGGAGGGGAAGGGATTGCTGTGTTCTTAGTCTCTAGGGGGTGATTTCTCACTTTACTTCTTTCTGATCAAGTGCACATGCCCTATGGCAAAAAGCAAAGAAAAAAAATTTGCTTTCAGCAGTTTGATTTAGTAAGTCTAGTCATTATTTTATTTGAGTTTATCCTCTTTGGAGAATGCTGAGATTCTCTTGAATCTGTATTTGTTTCTTTTATCTAAATTAGGATATTTTCCTACCATTGTTTCTTAGATTATGTTGCTTTGGGACCAGCAGTTAGTGTAATGGCTATGTCACTGGACTCCCACGTAGTCAACCACGGTTTGCCTCCCGGACTCGGTGGCTTAAATTCATGCTGGGCGCGTGTGTGTGCGTGCCCAGGATCCCGAGAGGAGAATGGAGGAGAAGGGATTGCGGCGTGGCCATCCCCCCTGGGGGGTGATTTCTCTCTTTCTGTCTTCCTGGCGAGTGCACGCGCCCTATAGCAAAAACCTCTCCAAAAAAAAAAAAAAAGATTATGCTGCTTTAATTTTTCTTCTTACCTTTCCAGATTTCAGTGACAATTATGATAAAACTTCGATAATTTTTCCATAGGCTTTCCATTCAGTTCTTCACTATTCTGTTCTTTTCCTTATCAGATCTTTTGTTTTTCCTCTTTGCTCTTCAGATTGGATAATTTTTATTGATTCATTTTTAAGTTCACAGATTCTGTGCACAAAAAAGATATATTGCAAACAAAGGGGACTGAAAGGGTCTTTTCTTTTTTCCTTGGAGACACTGAATAAACTGTTTACATTTTGACTGAGATTTGTCATACGATTACTTGTATCATGTTGGAATGGCAACATGGAATCTTCTAATTGTGTCATTTTGGCTGTCAAAAGTTTTTAGTTTAGGGGACCAATAGATGGCGTAATGTTTGTGTCCATAGACTCCCATGTAGTCGACCACAATTCAAGTCCCGGACCCAGTGGCTTAAAACTCACACTGGGCACATGTGTGTGTGTGTCCAAAATCCTGAGAGGAGAATGGAGGAAAAGGGATTGGGGCATGGCCATAACCCCTAGGGGATGATTTTTTGCTTTCTCTCTGTCTCTTCAGTGAGCAAATGTGCTCTATTGCAAAAATCTCTTAAAAAAAATGTTTCTGATTTTGGAGGACTTCACATTACAAATTTTCGGTTTAGAGATGTTCAGCCTATACTTACGGTAATGCTGTCTCTTTTGGGATAGAGAAAGGAATAAAAGGAGGAGGATACAGATTTGGAAGATGTCTCCAGGTTGTATTTTCAGCCTTTTTATTTTTCATTGTAGAAGTCTAGATATTTTTATTTCATCTTTTCCTTAAATCTTGAATTCTCTATTTAGCTGTGTTTAGTATATGGTAAACCCATGTTAGTCTTTAATTTTAGTATTCTTCATGTCTAGAAGTTTGATTTTATTCTTTCACTAATGTGTTCTGTTCCCTGCAGATATTTTAAAATTATTCTTTTGTTTCTTTAAATTTGATAAACATAGTCATGCTACAATCTGTCTGAAAATTCTACCATCTCTAGTCTATTTTTGGGTTTCTTCCTGTAGTCAATTTGCTATTCTCACTCATGGTGTCTTGTATCTCTTTGTACCTGATTATTTGTTTGCTCTTATTAACCTTATTGTATGAGGCCTAGGATGAGTGGATTATCTTCAGAAAGTTTTATAGTTGCTTCATATAACTTTATTTCCCTGGCCTACCTAGTCTAAATGTTCATAGAGTAAAATCTGCATATTTCTCACTCCCTACCACCTCCTTACTTCCCCTGCCCTCTTTATTTTTCTTTGTTGCTGTGTTCACTTCTAAGGTAGCTTTATTTTTAGTCTTCTCATGTGAAGATTTTCAAATAAGATTAAGAGACTGAAGGCTATATAAAGGAAATCTATTTGCATCTCTCCCAAATCAACTTGTACTGTTAAAAGCTCTTTTCTTATTACTAATTAGCAAGCTAGGTTAAGTAAACAAATGTTTTCTACTTGGTAACAGACTACTGTTCCTCCCCAATTTAATCAGTAATGCTTGCACACAGCGATGGGCATATCATTACATTAATTGCACAGGAACATAAGTCCGACTTCTGCAGGAAGTTTTAGTTTATATATAATGTTTTATAATTGGTTGAGTTTTTAAAAAATTGATGTTGTAGCCAGTGATCTTTATAACTCATCCTTTATTTGTGGATTATTTTGCATTTTCTATAAGTATAGTTATCTACAAATAAAACTGTTTTACTTTTCAGGCATTATGACTTTTATTTCTTCTACATCATTAACTTTCAATACAGTATTAAGTAGAAGTAGAAATAGTATAAATGTTTGCATTTTTTTCTTTATATTTAGTAGAAGTGTTTTTCATCATTGAGTTAATTTAGTACACTGTTAGGCATAGTTTTGTCTTGTGGATAATCTTTATCAGATTAAATTCTCTTATTCCTGGTTTACTGAGGAATTTCATCATGAATGGTTGTTGCCTTATAAAATACTTTTTCTGTGTGTTTTGAAATGCTCATGTGTTTCATTTCCTTTATTCTGTTATTATATTGAATTACATTGAATTTTGCACTTTATATATTATTTTTGTATGTTGCTGGGCATTGAAATTATTTTTAGGTCGGTGGAATTTTCTCTCATACTTTTTTTTGAGAAAAATTCACATACCATAAAATTCATACTTTTAAAGTATACAACTCAATGATTTTTAGTATACTTACAAAGTTGTGGAACCAGAACATTTTTGTCACCCTAAAAGTAATCCCATAGCTATTCAAAGTCACTTCCTATTCTCAACTAATCCACTTCCTGGTTTTATGGATTTGCCTATTTACACATTCTTATAAATGGACTTACACAATTTGAGACCTTTTGTGATCTTTATTTTTGTCACTTAGAGTAATGCTTTCAAGTTTCATCCATGTTGTAGCATGAATCAGTACTTCTTTTTTTGGTTTGTTTTTCATTTTAAATATTAACTTACATGACTTTATTGAGTGTCTGTGTTTGCAATGTAGTCAAAATTTAGAAGGCATTGTCCTTTCTGTGTTTTCTGTAAACAGGCCATGTATGTAAAATAACTGGAAAGATCTTCAGCAGCACTTAAGTAGATGTGTGATAGTATGGTTTTGAAGAAAAATCAGAAAATGAAAGGGTGACCCTAGAGAGGGTAGCATTGATAATGCTTCTTAGCTACTAGGCTTTAATACTCATTAAGTACTTCATTTTCTTTATGGCTGAATAATAGTCTACTATATGGAAGTGTCATATTTTGTTTATCCATTCATGAACTGATGAAAATTTTGTACTACATAGTGTATTTTGCTGCTTTGTTCATGGTTGATAGCGATCCTAAAATATTCATATTTTCTTTCTTTTTTTTTTTTTTTGGAGAGGTTTTTCGCTGTAGGGTGCGTGCGCTCGCCAGACAGAGAGAGAGAGAGAGACATAGAGACAGAAAGCAAGAAATCACCCCCCAGCGGGGATGGTCACGCAGCAGTCCCTTCTCCTCCATTCTTCTCTTGGGATCTTGGGCACGCACACACACGTGCCCGGCGTGAGTTTTAAGCCACCGGGTCTGGGACGCGAACCGCAGTCGACTATGTGGGAGTCCAGCGACATATACTTTTTTTTGAGAAAAATTCACATACCATAAAATTCATACTTTTAAAGTATACAACTCAATGATTTTTAGTATACTTACAAAGTTGTGGAACCAGAACATTTTTGTCACCCTAAAAGTAATCCCATAGCTATTCAAAGTCACTTCCTATTCTCAACTAATCCACTTCCTGGTTTTATGGATTTGCCTATTTACACATTCTTATAAATGGACTTACACAATTTGAGACCTTTTGTGATCTTTATTTTTGTCACTTAGAGTAATGCTTTCAAGTTTCATCCATGTTGTAGCATGAATCAGTACTTCTTTTTTTGGTTTGTTTTTCATTTTAAATATTAACTTACATGACTTTATTGAGTGTCTGTGTTTGCAATGTAGTCAAAATTTAGAAGGCATTGTCCTTTCTGTGTTTTCTGTAAACAGGCCATGTATGTAAAATAACTGGAAAGATCTTCAGCAGCACTTAAGTAGATGTGTGATAGTATGGTTTTGAAGAAAAATCAGAAAATGAAAGGGTGACCCTAGAGAGGGTAGCATTGATAATGCTTCTTAGCTACTAGGCTTTAATACTCATTAAGTACTTCATTTTCTTTATGGCTGAATAATAGTCTACTATATGGAAGTGTCATATTTTGTTTATCCATTCATGAACTGATGAAAATTTTGTACTACATAGTGTATTTTGCTGCTTTGTTCATGGTTGATAGCGATCCTAAAATATTCATATTTTCTTTCTTTTTTTTTTTTTTTGGAGAGGTTTTTCGCTGTAGGGTGCGTGCGCTCGCCAGACAGAGAGAGAGAGAGAGACATAGAGACAGAAAGCAAGAAATCACCCCCCAGCGGGGATGGTCACGCAGCAGTCCCTTCTCCTCCATTCTTCTCTTGGGATCTTGGGCACGCACACACACGTGCCCGGCGTGAGTTTTAAGCCACCGGGTCTGGGACGCGAACCGCAGTCGACTATGTGGGAGTCCAGCGACATAGCCATTACTCTAACTGCTGGTTCCCAAATATTCTTATTTTGAAATGTCCTTTTCAAAATTGATACCAGGATTCTGCTAATCTCATAAAATGAGTTGGGAACTATTTCTTTTTATATTCTCTCGAAGGGTTAGTCTAAGACTAATATTGTTTGAGAAGACTGTAATAGTGAATTCATTTGTTATGAATTCACCAACAAGGCCATCTGAGTCTAGAGTTTTTTTGGGAAAAGGTTTTGATTAGGGATTCAGTTCTTTTTAATTAGATATAGGACTATTCCCATATTTCATGTTTTCCTTGTCTAGTGTTGATGAGTTTTATTTTTCCAGGAATTTGTTCTTTTTATTTACATTGTCATATTTATGGACAGTATGTATGTATGGTGATGTCTCCTATTTTTCATATTGTCAACTTGTGTGTGTGTGTGTGGGGGGGAGTGCTTTTCGGTCTCTGGATTTCCACATGTGCTTTCCTCATTGCTTCTTTTGCTCTCTTAAGCTAGTCAGTCTAGTTCATGAAGAACAATGGCTTGCTCCTATCTGTTACTTTAGGGAAGTAGAAGTTTGAAGTTTATCTTTACAAAAAGAAAGGGCAGATAATTTTAAGAGTGCTTGTTTACATAAACAATGATGTTTTCAATAGTTGTATCCATGTATACTAATAGCTATGTATTTTCTTTCTGATATGAACCAGTTTATCATATATACCCTAGATCAGAAGTCAGCTAACAATGGTCCCAAATCAAATCCATCTCAGTTCCTGTTTTTGTGTACCTGTGAGCTAAGAATGTTTTTTACATTTTTAAAATGTTAGAAAAAAAGTTTTGTGATATATGAAAATTTTGTGAAATTTACATTCCGCGTAAATAAAATCTTGTTGTAATACAGACATGTTCATCTGTTTATATGCTGTCTATGGCTGCATCATACTATAACAGTTGAACAGTTATAACAGACCCTATAGTACACAAAATATAAAATACTATCTGTCTTTTAGAGAAAAAATTAGTCTATTCTTGCTTTGGAACATAGACACAGTAATTTTTAAGATGGAAATGCCTTTATTCCAAAATTTGTAAATTAGGACTCATTAAAATCCTAGAGTGGATGGCATAGTGGTAATGCAGTGCTCTGTGCAGCTGACCTACATGGGAAGCTTCTGGGTTTGTGTCTGAACAACACATTGGGCATGCACATGTCCATCATCCTCTTGGTTGGGATTGGAAGTGATCACAGTATGGGAACCCCGTTCAGGGTGCCTCTCTGCCTTTGTCTCTTTCTTGATCATAGAAGAAAGAAATAAACTAAAAAAAAAAAGTTCTAGCATTTAGGAGTTAGAAGGAACCGTTGAGTTAATTTCCTTCAAAACTTTGTTTTACAATTGAAGAAACAGTTGAGTGAGAGAAATTTTTAGATCATAACTAATTTTTATTTTGTTGGGAAACAGTAATCAGTTGGTAGAGAAAAACAATGATCTTTATCTCTGTATCTCAATGATCTATATCTCTGAACAACTTGCAAAATTAATTTGCCTTTTTATTTCCTAAATAATATTTCCTTTTATTGCCCTAAAATTTCACGTAATTTTTATATATCGCAAAAAATTCTTTTTTTCTAACGTTTTTATTGGAGGAGTGTTCGGTTTTCCTTAAGTAATGTAGCTATTGGGACCATCAGGTGCATGGAGGTTGGGGTGCTGGATTACCACATAGCTGACCTCAGTTTAAGTCCTGGACCTGGCAGCTTGTTTTCTCACTTTCCCTTTCTTTCTCTCTCTGTCTCTCTCTGGTCAAAATTAAAAAATAAATAACAAATAAAATAGAATAAATAATTCTTAAAAGGAAAGTTTATTTTAAATAGTGTAGCTATTAAGAAAATTTCTTAGGACCAGCAGATGGTATAATGGTTACGTTGCTGTACTTTCACATAGCTGACCATGGTTTGAGTCCTCCACCTGGCTTGAAACTCACACTCGGTTCAAGCATGCCCAAAATCCTGAGAGGAGGATGGAGGAGAAGGGATTGATTGTGTCATGGTCATCCTCTTGGGGGTGATTTCTCACTTTCTGTTTCTCTGTCTTTATCTCTCTGACTAGTGTATGCACCCTATAGCAAAAATCTCTCAAAAAGTATTTCTTTCTTGTAATTGTTAAAATAAATATTAAAAAAATAACATTTAATGCATTTTTCTATATAGTCCTTTACCTATCGTTACCACTGTAATTCTTTCAAATCTGGGTTTGAGGTTCTTTTTAGTGAGAAAACTAAAAGTCTTATAGGACCAATTCCAGACATTACTCATTAAGTTTCTAGTGATTTAGGATTTAAAGTCCTAAATCATCAGAAACCTGAATGTAAATTGTTAATGTGTAAGATTGATTTCTAGAGTTTCTCTTCTATTTTATCTGTTCATTTTCAAATATTATAAAACATTACTTAAGCATATTCTCAAATATAGACATATAATGGGATGTTATATAACTAGCAAGTACATTTTTAAATTTTTTATTGTTGAATACAGATTTTCTTTACTTAATTTTTTAACTTATTACTGGCTATGTTTTGACAACTGTACCTCTAAAACAAGCTAAATTGATTTTTTAAAGGGCAATTTGTAGTTAAAATTAGTTCTTAATTAATTTGGGGTAAACTGGTTCTTCAGATGGTCTATATTCAGTCATGGGTAGTTCACATTCATTGGAATTGTTATAACCAGTTAAATGCCACCTTGTATAGAATGAAGTATTTCAGGCATGCATGTGATGTCCCAACATTTAAAAAGTTTATTAAAAAAAAGATAAAAACATTGGTCTATAATTGAGAAAACTTAAGTTGGTGATAACTAGTCCTAGGAAATCTATGTAAATTTGGATTTATATTTTGTATTTTGTTTTTCTGAAAATTGGTTTCAAGTATATTTTGATGTTTCTCTAACTGGTACAGAAGGGACTAACCTTTACCAGTTACATATTTCAGTTACTTAAATAACTGATTTTGCTTTACTAATGTTTAGTATAAAGGAAGGTTAGTTTCCTAAATCATATCTGAAAAATGCTTGTTGTTTTTCATTTACTTATTTATTCAAGTGATGTTTCTTGAACATCCACGATGTGTCAGACACTGATGTAGGTCCTCAAAGTACAGAGTCGAAATAGACATTTTTCATGTTCTCACAATGCAAACAATTGAATAGAGCGTATAAGCAGATATACCTATTCATGTTTAACATCTGACACTGTTAATCACTGTTTCTTTTTACTTTTGTAGTATACTGTCCTGGGGAAATCCCATCCATATACATGGTATCTGATACCTCCTTGACACCAAAATGTGTGCAAAATAATCCCATGAAAGTTTACAGTGGACATTTCTGGCTAGATAGCCTTTAAATGCCTTGGTATATCTATGGATTTATCCTTGATTCTCTGCTTATTTTTCTCTCTGAGTAAGGCATGTAGCTGTCACTCTGGACTTCCTCATTTTCTCTTGTTCCTTTCTCCTCCCCCTCTTACTTTCTCTTTCTCAGTACCATTGTGTACTAATTTCCAGGCATTTTTCTGGATAGAGACTAGAGCTGTAAACAAGAAAGACATGGCTTCTGTTCTGTTGGTATTTACAACTTGGTGAGAGATACAGCAAGTGATAATCCCATTCGTAATTACAGTTATAGATTATATAATGAAACAAAAGTATAAAATGAATTGAAAGTGTGTATTAGGGAATCTCATCCTGTTTTGAGAGTTAAAAAGATTTACTAAGTAAGCAACACTTTAACACTGGGACCTCAGAGATGCATAGTGGTTAGCAGGAGATGTGGGAGAGAATTCAAGGCAGCAGGGAAACCTTTGCGAAAACCCTCTAAAGAACTTAACGGGTTCATACAACTAAAAGATCCTTGTGGCTGGGATATGTTGAACAAAGTGAAGAATGTACAACAAGGCAGGAGAGGTTGGCAGAGGTCAGATATTGGAAGAGCATCTTTTAAACCTTATCAGTGTCTTCTGGACTTTATCTACAGGGGATTGAGAAGATAATGGAGTTTTAAGTGAGGGAATTAATTACTTACCTAGCTTTGTATTTTAAAAAGTTGATTGAGATTCCTATGTGAGGAATTAATAGAGAGGGGGTAAATATAGATGTACAGAAATGAGTTAAGAAGCTTTTGATGGTCCAGGCAAGAGGGGTGGTAACTTAGATTATTAGCATAACAGTAAAGATGTAGGCAAATTCAAGAACTTTTTTTTTTTTTTGGAGAGGTTTTTCGCTATAGGGCACATGCGCTCACCAGACAGACAGAGAGAGACATAGAGACAGAAAGTGAGAAATCACCCCCCGGGGGGATGGTCACGCTGCAATCCCTTCTCCTCCATTCTCCTCTCGGGATCTTGGGCACT
>NW_006159443.1:1546670-1553372 GCF_000334495.1 Tupaia belangeri chinensis
TTTTTTTTTTGGAAGAGAGTTTTTTTTTTTTTTTTTTTTTTTTTTTTTGCTATAGGGCATATGAACTCACTGGAAAGACAGAGAGACAGGGAGACAGAAAGCAAGAAATCATCCCCCAGGGGGATTACCATGCCACAGTCCCTTCTCACTTCACTCTCCTCTCGGGATCTTGGGCATGCACTCACACGCACATGCATCCAGCTGGTGAGTCCTAGCAGCTGGGTCTGGGACCCAAACTGTGGTGGACTATGTGGGAGTCCAGCGATGTAGCCGTTATGCCATCTGCTGGTCACATCAAGAAATATTTGAGATACAATTTATAAGATTTTGTGATTGTTTTGATTTTCAGAATGTAGCTGAAGAAAGCATCAAGGATAACATTTTCATATGCTTGTTTCTAGAGTCTGTTGACATGTTGATATCTTAAACTCAGACATCTTCAAAATCAAATCCATTTATTCCTTTTGGAAAAATAACTTCTTCCTGACTTTCCTATTTTTGAGAATGACATTGTGACTGCCAAGTGACCTATACCTAAAACCTTTTTTATTGTCTTGGTCAATGCTTCTACTCATCTTAAGGACTTGATCTCTTCAGCCTCTAAAATCTCTTCTCCCTCATACTCCCCACTTCACCTTTTGTTTCTATTATACCATTCGCATTGACTTGTGAGTTCATTAAACTGGATTTTCTGCTCAAGTCTTTGAGCTCCTTGGGGACAAGAACTCTTTCATTTCATATCTTTACTACCTAGCAGTATGCATCTCACTATAGGAGCATGAACAGTATCAAGTAAAATAAAAATAAAATGTTTCCTTGCCTCTTGTTTTTCCACTGTAATTCCTACCATAAATTTTTTCCCCTCTTTCCCAAGCCATTCAGGGATTCCTCTTTACCTAAAGAATAACTTGGCTTTAGAGCTGTGAAGTAGTAAAAACTGGCTGCTGGATACAAAAGTGTATAAGTTGGAGATTTTTCTACAGTAATTCAGTAAAGCGATTCTTAAGCTTTTTGCACCATAACCCGTACCACCACAAAGAACAGTTTTTTCCTGGGAAGGGACTATAGCTAATACTTAGTTTCACCTCTACTTTTGAATCAAACTTAAAAAGCTTCATTTGATGCCTTTTTGTGTTTAATTTTATAGAATTTTTTGCAGGTTTCAGATTTTTATAATTTTTACTTGTCATTCAGTATATTTTTCTTAGCTATCTAATATTCTCATAGCTACTTTGTATGTTAGTATCTTATATATATATTCAGAGTATATGATTTCATAGAAAGAAAAGTGAAGTATTTTGGAAATACCAATTTGTAATAACTTTATAAGTCCTAATATGAATGATCTTAATTATATTTTTGACTTTTATATTTTTAGGAATAAGAAAATTTTAAATAAGAAGAAGTTGAAAAGGAAACAGAAGAGCAAATCAAAAGTGAAGACAAGAAGCAAGGTAAAGCTGGTGGAAATTTCTGGAAATAAGGACTTTTCATATAGTAATTTGAATAAAAGTACCTAGATTAAAACAATATGAGTATATTTAGTAAACCCATTCTGTTTTTTTTTTTTCCTTTTTCTTTTTGAGAGAGATTATTGCTGTGGGGTGTGTGTGTTTATAGAGAGACAGAGAGAGACAGACAGAAAGCGAGAAATCACCCCCCAGGGAAACAGCCACACACAATCCCTTCTCCTCCATTCTCCTTTTGGGATTTTGGCTATGCATGCAGTGCGTTTCAAATTGCCGGACCTAGGACTCAAATCATAGTCAGCCATGTGGGAGTCCAATGCCTTAACCACTACACTACTTGCTTGCCCCAACCCATTCTGTTTTATGTACTAAGGAGTTTTATAAAAGTTTGTTATTATTTGGTCCCACGTTTACTTTCATCACTACTGCTGGATGTTTCTTGACCAGTAGTCTGGAAGCTAATATCTGGGGGTTGAAAATTATTTGTTTTTGATATTTTTGGTTGGTTATTTGTGAGAACATATCCATTTCTTTTCTCTTTTTCACACTGACTACATGTACTACCAACTAAGTAAAATTGGTTTGTGAATTGGACCTTGGATTTAGGTTCATCATATGTTTTTCTAGATATGAATTAGGGAAACTATTGGTGCATCCATATTATTCCGAACTTCTTTTGACTCTGGGTGGCTTATGGGAAAGAAAAGACAATATGGAATATTTGAAGTAGGTGGGACCTTGGAGATCAAAGATCTGTTTCACCTAATGTAGAAATCTTCTCTATAAAATCTATCTAGTTTTCTCTTAAACATTTTCCATGACCAGAGCCCACTTTCTAGAATTCTCTTTTTCTTCTTTTTAAAGTTTCTTTCATGAGAATGAGAGACAGAGAGAGAAGGACAGCACTCTCAACAGAGTATTGTACCGCAATTCCCAACCTCAGCCCTTATAGCTAGCCAGGATTATGGAGCACACATCTAGTATATACAGGTTGACCCAGGCGCCAAACCTTTGATGCTCCATATGGCTCCACCATCACTTGAGCAGCATGTTACTGCAGTGCCTGTAAACTGGCTCCTCTGTGTCTCTCTTCTGTGGAACAGCAGACTGAAGACTGAAGGAAGAGAAGAGTTGTAATTGATTTCGGAACAATTCCGCTTTGAGTTAAAGAAACAACTTGCTTGGGGTTATAGGTGGCACAGAGGTTAAGGCGCTGGACTCTCACAAGGCTGACCACAGTTGGAGTCCTGAACCCAGTGGCTTGAAACTCACACTGGGCGTTTGTGCATCCGTGCCTAAAATCCCAGAAGGAAAATGGAGGAGAAGGGTTTGTGGCATGGCCATCTCCCTTGGCAGGTGATTTTTCACTTTCTGTTTGTCTTTGGTGAGTGCACACACCCTATAGCAGAAATCTCTCTTTAAAAGAATTCTAGAATTCTCTTTTTCTTCTTTTTAAAGTTTCTTTCATGAGAATGAGAGACAGAGAGAGAAGGACAGCACTCTCAACAGAGTATTGTACCGCAATTCCCAACCTCAGCCCTTATAGCTAGCCAGGATTATGGAGCACACATCTAGTATATACAGGTTGACCCAGGCGCCAAACCTTTGATGCTCCATATGGCTCCACCATCACTTGAGCAGCATGTTACTGCAGTGCCTGTAAACTGGCTCCTCTGTGTCTCTCTTCTGTGGAACAGCAGACTGAAGACTGAAGGAAGAGAAGAGTTGTAATTGATTTCGGAACAATTCCGCTTTGAGTTAAAGAAACAACTTGCTTGGGGTTATAGGTGGCACAGAGGTTAAGGCGCTGGACTCTCACAAGGCTGACCACAGTTGGAGTCCTGAACCCAGTGGCTTGAAACTCACACTGGGCGTTTGTGCATCCGTGCCTAAAATCCCAGAAGGAAAATGGAGGAGAAGGGTTTGTGGCATGGCCATCTCCCTTGGCAGGTGATTTTTCACTTTCTGTTTGTCTTTGGTGAGTGCACACACCCTATAGCAGAAATCTCTCTTTAAAAGAAAAAAGAAAAGAAAAGAAAAGAAAAGAACAACTTAGCTGGGCCAGTATATTATATTTAAGTTTCTGCTGTAGCAGTTGTTTCCTGCTCCATTTAATTCATATTCTTGCTGTTGTAACTGCAAGGAATCTATATCCAAGTATTAAACCAAAAATAAGATGAAATAAGAGGTACAGTGATGGAATTTATTTAGTGACTCTGTCTTGAGACTTAACTGGATCCAGTGATTAAGTAATATCAAAACATCTGTCTCTTCATCTCTGGCTTCTGTTTTCCTCTGTTGTGTGGGCTTATTGCCTGTGGCTGACCAATAAGGCTACTGGCAACTCCAGCTTAATTTTCTTTGAACAAGAGACAATCTCTTCTCCTGTTCTAGCAGAAAGTCTTAGATAGGGGGTAGATGGGATAGTTTGGTTGGTTAGACTGAGTTATGTTTGTAACCCTGTGATGGGCAGTGGTTGAACACTCTAATGTGCATGTCACATGGGATAGAGTAGGGAGTGGTTGTTCTAAGAACAGTATTGCTGGGTGGGCAGATAAATATTTGCTCACTGTATCACCCCTCATTACTTCTGCTTTTGGCATAGAAGATAGAAGTAGAGACTATTACTACTATAAAAAAAAACTTCTAACAACTGTGTAGTCATTTAGATTTCCAACCTTTACCCACTTTTCACTTTTTGGGGCTATGTATAAATTAAGATATAGGAATCTTGAACATCTGTTTAAATTTTATTTGTAATTTTCTTTAAGTGGTGACATGATTTCTAAGAAGAGAGAGGAAGTTAAGTTCTTTGTCTCCTTCAATTCAATTTCTAGCAACCTTTGTGCCTTTAGTAATTCAACTTTCTTCTCTTACTCTCAGTATTTATTACCTTTTTTTAGGAGCAGCTTATGATATAAAGTATGATCAGAGTCAGTGCATTCATTTATTTTTCACACATTAATTGCATGCTGTCTATGTGGAGGTATTACGCTCAATGTTTGGGATACAAAGATGTGTAATAAGCATTTCCTGCTCATGATGAACATATAAAATAGTAAAATGGTGGCATTATTTCCTCGGCCTCTATTACCATTGCTGGATTATTTTTCATCTACTTTTTTTTTCTTTAGGTTTTGCCATAGGGTGTGTATGCTCTCCAGAGATAGAAAGACACAGAAGTAAGAAATCACCCCCTTTGGGAATGGCCATACTACAAAACCTTCTGCTCCATTTTCTTGGGATTTGGGGCACACACATGCACACAGTGTAGTTTTCAAGTCGCCGGGTGTGAGACTCGAGCTACTTTTGGCCATGTGGAAATCCAACACTTTATCCACCATGCCACTTGCTGGCCCCCATCTACTTTCTTTTATAAAGTTATTTTTTAAAATGCCATTTAGCTATTCTAGTTTACATCCTCCTTTATTGCTGTCATTGGCTCTCTCTCCTCATTGATCAACCATATCCCTATTATTATTTATTTTTAATCTTAGATGTTACTGTCTTTGTTTTTAGAAAATTGTTTGCTTTATCTTCTGTATTAGTTTCCCATGGCTGCCATAACAGATGATACAAATTTGGTTGTTTAAAAGAATACAAATTGTCTTACAGTCCTGAAAGTGAAGTCCAAATGGATCTCACAGGGCTAAAATGAAGGTGTCAGCAAGGCCATATGTATTTTTTTGGGGGTGGGGGAGAGAGGTTTTTGCTATAGGGTGCGTGTGCTCACCAGACAGACAGAGAGAGACATAGAGACAGAAAGCGAGAAATCACCCCCCAGGGGGAATGGTCACGCTGCAATCCCTTCTCCTCCATTCTCCTCTCGGTATCTTGGGCACGCACGCACATGTGCCTGGCGTGAGTTTTAAGCCACCGGGTCTGGGACGCGTACCGCGGTTGACTACGTGGGAGTCTAGCGACATAGCAAAGACACAGAAGTAAGAAATCACCCCCTTTGGGAATGGCCATACTACAAAACCTTCTGCTCCATTTTCTTGGGATTTGGGGCACACACATGCACACAGTGTAGTTTTCAAGTCGCCGGGTGTGAGACTCGAGCTACTTTTGGCCATGTGGAAATCCAACACTTTATCCACCATGCCACTTGCTGGCCCCCATCTACTTTCTTTTATAAAGTTATTTTTTAAAATGCCATTTAGCTATTCTAGTTTACATCCTCCTTTATTGCTGTCATTGGCTCTCTCTCCTCATTGATCAACCATATCCCTATTATTATTTATTTTTAATCTTAGATGTTACTGTCTTTGTTTTTAGAAAATTGTTTGCTTTATCTTCTGTATTAGTTTCCCATGGCTGCCATAACAGATGATACAAATTTGGTTGTTTAAAAGAATACAAATTGTCTTACAGTCCTGAAAGTGAAGTCCAAATGGATCTCACAGGGCTAAAATGAAGGTGTCAGCAAGGCCATATGTATTTTTTTGGGGGTGGGGGAGAGAGGTTTTTGCTATAGGGTGCGTGTGCTCACCAGACAGACAGAGAGAGACATAGAGACAGAAAGCGAGAAATCACCCCCCAGGGGGAATGGTCACGCTGCAATCCCTTCTCCTCCATTCTCCTCTCGGTATCTTGGGCACGCACGCACATGTGCCTGGCGTGAGTTTTAAGCCACCGGGTCTGGGACGCGTACCGCGGTTGACTACGTGGGAGTCTAGCGACATAGCCATTACGCTAACTGCTGGTTCCCTGTATAGTCCTTTTGGAGGTTCTAGCAGGGGATCTGTTTCCTTGCCTTTTACAGCTTCTAGAGTCTGTTCACATTCTTTAGGTTTTGGCCCCCCAACATCTGCAAAGCCAGAATGTAAGTTGAGTTTTCCCATCACTCTGATGCTTTTTTGTTATGTCTCCCTCTCTCACTGTCCTGCCTCTCTCTCTTACTTATAAGAAACCTTGTAATTACAGTAGTTCCTCTTATTCGTGGAGACACTCTCTGTGGTTTAGTTATCTGTGGTCAACTGCTGCTTGAAACTAGGCAGTACAAAAAAATATTTCTGAGAGAACGAGACTGCAGTGTACACAGGACTTTTATTATAAGTATATTTTTACCATTATTCTATTTTACTGTTAGTTGTTAATCTTTTATTGTTGCTTAATTTATAAGTTAAATTTTATCATGTGTATGTAAGATATAGGAAAGAAAGTATATACATATATAGGGTTTGGTACTGTCAGCAGTTTCAGGCATTCACTGGGAATCTTGGAAAGTATT
>NW_006159443.1:1553538-1607396 GCF_000334495.1 Tupaia belangeri chinensis
TGGAACGTATGTCCTGCTGATAGAGAAGGGGTAACCTATCATATAACCCAGAATAATTGCTTCTTCTCAGAATCCCTAATTTAATTACATCTGCAGAGTCTCTTTTGTCACATAAAGTAACATTCTTATAAGTTCTAAAGATTAGGGTGTAGATATTTTTGGAGGCCATTTTTCTGCTCACCACATTTTCTTTGTGTATTTGTTGTACTAATCTGGATAGAACCGCAATCTTATATGTACCATGTGCTGCTAAAGGAAGTTCAACAAAAGTTACTTAATAACAATACACATTCATGACCACCAATCTCAAATGAACCTTCCATAGTTAGGCTTCCTTATTTTTTTTTCTGGTTGAATAGTTTTCCAATTTTCCTTTTTGACTGTTTCAAACTTTTATTCTCTTCAAACCTCTGATAAATTCTACCCTCCAACATATGACATCACTTTCTTTCTTCTCTTTTTTAATTAACATAATAATTATACTTGTTTTTGTAGGCATACAAGGTGATTTTCAGAATTTTATGCTTTTTCATTTTTTTTTTTAAGTTTTCTGCCATAGGGTACGTGCACTTGCCAGAGAGAAGTAGAGACATTGAGAGGGAAAGTGAGAAATCACCCCCGGGGAGATGGCTATGCCACAGTCCCTTCTCTATTCTCCTGCTGGGATTTTCGGCATGCATGCAACATGCCCCTGCTGTGAATTTTTAAGCCACTGTGTCTGAGACTCGAACTACGATCAGCCATGTAGGAGACCAGTGCCTTAACCACTACGTCACCTTCTGGTCCTTTTTATACTTTCCAAAAAATGAATGCATTGTGTAGTCAGGGCAATTAGTACAATAATCATCTCAATCATTTGTTATTACTTTGTATCAAGAATATGCAGAATCCTCTTTTTAAGTTACTCTGAAATGTACAGTAAATTGTTAACTATATCCATCCCACTGTATTCTATAGCATTATAGAGTATTCCTTTCATTTATCTATAATTTTGTTTCCATCAGTGAATATCTCTCTCTTATAGTATTCACTCTTCATTTCTACTTCTTTGAGGCAATTTTTTTTTTTTTATTTTCAGTTTCTGTATATGAGGGAGAACATGTGCTTTTTTCCTATGCCTAGTTTATTTCACCTAACATAATGTCTTCCACGCTCACCTATATCTGATTTCATCTTTATAAATAATATTCTATTCTATGTGTGTATGCATGTATGTATATAACCACATTTTCTTTTTCCATTCATATGACTTTACTTTCTTCTTTTTTTCTTTTTTAGTTTTGCTATAAGACATGTGTGCTTGTTGGAGAGAGACAGAGAATCAGTGAGCGAGCAGGAACATGAGAAAGCATCCCCCTGGGGAGGTGGCAACACCATAATCCCTTCTTCACTGTCCTTTTAGGATATTGGGTCTGTATGCACACATACCAGGTATATTTTTTCAAGTGACTGGGTCTGGGACTTGAACTATGCAGTTGGCCAGCTGCCTTAATGAACACGTCACCAGATGGCCCTAACTTCATTTTGTTACAGGAGAAGTCAAATCCATTAGGAAGTAAACCCTCATCCTTCTGATACCAGATGTGTCTGTCTTAGGTGAGGTTGCTAACAGCCTGAGGCAGGGATTTGAAATGTGCAATTCAGTGAGTTTTGAAAGGTAATATAGACATGTGTAACCACTGCTGCAATTAAAATTCAGAATTTTCATCATCTCCAATGATTTTTCATCCTCTGCTATGTTACATTTTTCCTTAGAACCCTGGCTTTAGACGACCACAGATATGTTTTTTGTCACTGTAGATTAGTTTATATTTCCTGGATTTTTATATAAAAATGATCATACAATGTACTCTTTTTCTGTCTTCTTTCCCTTAATATAATGATTAATGTTTACATTGTTCTAAATATTGTTTATTCCTTTCTTTAAAAGCTGGCTAGTATTCCATTATATGTATGTATCACAATTTTTGATCTAGCCACCTGTTTGTAGACATTGATTCCAGTTTCTGGCCATTGCACATAGAGCTGCTATGGACCTTCACATAACTAATCTTAGTGTGGATATATGTGTTTTTTGTTTTTTTGTTGGTGATACCTAGGAGTCAGATGGTTAGGTGGGGTTTCCTTCAGTGGTTTTCCAGAAGGACTCATAGGATGCAGTTGCAATATATACTTCTGGCCAAGTTTTATTACAGCAAAGATACAGAACAAACATGAGAAAATGTGTTTTGGTGGTATCTAGGAAGATTAGGCACAGGCTTCCTAGTTCTTCCCTGTCTGAGCACATGGGACATGTTTTCATTGTCACAGTAATCTATGGGAGATGTGTGGAGTGTCTGCCCAGGTGATTCTTAGGGTCTGAGCCTTTTTGTGGCTCTGATCACGTAGACATATCCTGCTAAGCAGCTAGCTATGGCAAGTGAAATTCAGTTGTGCATCATCAATCTAGATATATGACCAAAGCAGTCTGTGAAGCCGGTTCCTGTTCCATTGCTACATTTGTTTATAACAAAATCATCGATCACTACCATAAAGAAAACTCTAACCATCCACATTTGTAAAGATTGGCTGGGGTCAATCTTAGTTCTCTTAGAGAATTACTAGGAGTAAACAACCATGCTGGTAGTGTTAACCGTTTCCTCATAGGTGGTTTGGTCATTTTTTGTTTAGCTTTTAGAAACTGGAAAACTCTGTCCTAAATAGTTGTTTTGTTTTATAATTCCACCAGTGGTATGCCAAATTCAGTAGCTTCATATCTTTGTAAACACATGGACTTATTTAAAAATTTTTCATCATTCTAATAAGGATGTAGGGGTTTCTCAGTGAGACTTTAGCTTTTTTTTTTTTTTTTCCTGATGGCTAATGATATGAGCATATTTTCGTGTGCCTTTCGTCATTCCTATCTTTTCACTGGAAAATTTTTGCCCGGATCTTGCCCCCTTTATAATTGTTTGACTTACTGAATTGTCAGACTTCTTTTTATAGTCTAGATACAAGTCTTTTGTCAGATACCTGTAGTCCAAATATTCTATTCTCTTGCTTTTTTTTTTATTGTGCCTTAGAAGAACAAAAGTTTTTGACTTTTATAAATCCAATTAATTCATTTTTTCTTTATTTAATTAATGTATTTTGTGTCCCTTAGAAGAAATCTTTGTCTACTATAAGACCACAACGATTTTCTTCTGTTTTGTTTTATAGACTATAGTTTTAGCTGTTACATTTAGGTTTATGATCTGTTTCAAATTAGTTTTTGTTGCAAGCGCCTGTGTTCTTTTTTTCCCTTACATTTTTTATCCAGCATCATTAGAAAACATTTTCTATTTCATTGACTTGCCTTGGCATCTTTGTAAAAAATCAGTTTACCATATTCATTTAGGTCTATTTCTGAAATCTGTTTTGTTTAATTGATCTATATATGTATATCATCACATGGGGATTCTTTTGTCTCAGCTTCCTGTTTACCTAAGGTTACAAGTGCCTGTCTACATGCTAGGCTTCTTTGTGTTGGTCGGAACCTGGGTCTCCTGTGTCACTCTACCCTAATGTAGCAGTGTCTTCTTACTGCTTGTGCCACCACAGTTGGACCTATATGTGTTGATTAGAGTAGCTTTATTAAATAAATCTTGTAATCATGTACTCTTCCGACTTTAGCCTTTTTTTCTAAAATTGCTTTAGCTCCTTTATTTTTTTATTCATTTATTATAATTGCCAGAGAACATGGTCACTTGCCAGAGAGAGAGAGAGAGAGAAAGCACTCCTCAGTGGAGAATAGTCATGCCACCATTTCCATCTCATCAGGATTTAGGACAAGCATATACATGCAACCATTGTGTTTTTCAGGCCTCCAGGGCTAGGATTTGGATTATGGTCAGTCACATGGAATTTGGCTCTTTAAGGACTAGACTAAGGGGAGGGTTGGCCCTCTTTAGCTACTTTAGGTCATTTACATTTCTATATAAATGTAGGATCAATTTCCACTTTAAATAACCTCTGGAGTTTGCATTAAATCTGTAGATTTGAGAAGAATTTCCACCTCAATGATACTGAATTTTCCAGTGCATGAACATGGTATATCTCGCCATTTGTTTGAGTTTTCTTTCATTTCTTTTTTTTTTTTTTTTTTAATTTATTTTTACCATAAGAGAGAAAGAGGGAGACAAACAGACACAGACAGAGGCATCCACAACAAGGTCTTCAATCCATCCCTTCAGGTCCTAGTCCACCCCTAGCTTCAAGCAACGAGGATCATGGGCATGCACACACACTCCTGATATATGCAGGAGACCTTGCAAACACAGGACCTTCCCCTGTGGTATCAGCATGGCTGAGCATTGCATTACCGCTGTGGCTGGCCAAACCTTCTTTAATTTCATCTGCAACAATTTTGTAGTTTTCGTCATTTAGAGCTTGTACATATTTTATTAAATTTATCTATAAATATTTTATATTTTTGATGTTAGTTAAAAATTTATTTTTTGACATGACTGTAGCACATGTAGTTGTAATAAATAATTTAGAGAGGCTCAGCTGCAGCGTTGGGCAGTGGTTTTCACTTATACATGGGGGTAAGTATGGGAAAGCCAGCCTACAAGCTGAGCACACACCCTACAGGCTGGGCACAGTGGTATGTGGTTGTGGTCCTATGTGACTTGGAGGTTTGGACAGAAGGATTGCAGTATGGCAAGGCTTTGCCCCAAAAATAGTTCTCTTATCTTCTCTATTTCTCTTCTTCCCCCTCATGAAAAAATAGGTAAATAATTCAGAAAGATCCTGTATACCCTTCACCCATTTTCTCCCAATATTAACATCTTGTATAGCTGTAGTACAGTATCAAAATGAAGATGTCAACAGTGATACAGCCTACCTATCATATTATGATTTCACCAGCTTTGTATGTAGTCATTTGTATATGTGTGTGCTTGTATATACGCAGTCATATATGATCTTATCACATGTGTAGGTTTGTGTGACCATTACCGCAGTTAAGATACAGAACAGTTCCATCACAAGAATACTTTGTGTTACCTTTTATAGCTATACCATCTACTTCCCTCACACACTCTTAGCCTCTGGCAACCACTAATCTATTCTCCACTTTTATAATTTTGCCATTCTGAGAAGGTTTTCTGAATGAAATTATGTAATATATCATGGTTTGGAATTGCTTTTTTCCCCCCACTTTCCTTCTAGTTTTTTCCAGGTTGTTGCATATATCAATAGTTTGTTCCTTTTTGTTGCTGAGTAATTATTTCATGATATGAGTATATAACAGTTTGTTTAACCATTTACCCGTTAATGACATCTGGGTTATTTTTACTTGTTTTGTGTCTTTTTGACTAAAGCTGCTATAAACATTCATGTATTGGTTTTTGTATGAGCATAAGATTTTATTCCTCTGTATAAATGTCCAGGAGGGCAGTTGCTAGATTATATTGTGAGCAGCACAGTTTTAAAAGAAATTGCCATGCTTTTTCTAGAGTGGCTATGTCATTTTATATGCTTATTAGCAATGTGTGAAAGATCTAATTTCTCTACATCCTCGCCAGAATTTGTTACTGTCACTTTTTAATTTTAGCCATTCTGAAAAATGTATATTATTATCTCATTTTAATTTGCATTTTTCTAATGGTTAATAATGTTGAACTTCTTTTCATGTATTTATTTGCCTTCTGTTTATCTTCTTCAGTGACATGTTTCTTCATATCTTTGGCCTGTTGTCTAATTGTATTTCTTGTTTGCTTGTTATTACTGTTGAGTTTTTGAAAATTCTTTATTCTGGATGCTTATTACCTTTTATCAGATATGTGGTTTATAAATATTTTCACTTATTCTGTGACTTTTATTGTTATTATTTTTAAAATTACATTTTTCAATTGTTCATTCCTGGTATATGCTGGTGTATGGATATACTAATTTTTTTTTTTTTTTTTTTTTTTTGGGGGGTTTTTTGCTTTAGGGATTGATGCTGGTGTATGGATATACTAATTTTTTTTTTTTTTTTTTTTTTTGGAGAGGTTTTTGCTATAGGGCATGTGCGCTCACCAGACAGACAGAGACAGACAGAGAGACAGCGAGAAATCACCTCCCAGGGAGGATGGCTATGCCGCAATCCCTTCTCCTCCATTCTCCTCCTAGGATCTTGGGCACACACATACACACGCGCCCGGCGTGAGTTTTAAGCCACCGGGTCCGGGACGCAAACCGCGGTCGATTACATGGGAGTCCAGCAACATAGCCATTACGCTAACTGCTGGTCCCTGGATATACTAATTTTTATATACTGATTTTTCATCCTGTGATTTTGCTATATCTACATATTTGTGGTGGTTCTTTTTATTTATTTGTTTATTTTTCAGATTCCTTAAGATTTTCTACATGTCTTATGCAAATAAAGACTTTTTTCCTGGAGCATGCTTTTCTAACTATGTCATTTTTCTCTTTTTCTTGACTTGTTTCACAGGCTAGGTGATGGAGTGTAATATCGAATTGAATCAAATTGCTGAGAGTAGGTGTAATTGCTTGCAATTTTAAGGAAAAGGCATTCAATCTGTTACCATGTTAGCTGTGGGTATTTCGTAGATACCCTTTATCAAGTTGGGGAAATTCTTTGTTATTTCTAATTTACTTAGACTTTTTATCATGAATTGCTATTGGATTCTTGTCCAATGCTTTTTCTTTTTTTATTTGAATTATCTTATGCTTTTTCTCTACTATTTTTGTTTATACGGTGTTTTTGTTTTCTACTGCTATAATAGAATTTCACAGACTGGGTAATTTATAATGAACAGAAAACATTTTTAAGTTTATTTATTTCCTGAGAGAGAGAGAGACCAAGACAGGAATACTTGACAGTAACTTCATGTCACAGTACTCCCCCTAGTGCCACAGCCAGCCAGGATCATGCACATACTTGTGGGTACTCTCAGCATGTTTGGGTAGACCAAGGATGCAAACTCAGAGTCTTTCCATGTAGATTCTGGGCTTGTGCAGCAGCCTTTTTACTGTCTGTGCTACTATAGCCAAGCCAATGAACAGAAATTTATGTGGTTCCTGAGGCTAGGAAATCCAAGAGCGTGGCACTGACATCTACATAACATCTGGTGAGGACCTTCTTGTTCAGCAATCCCAAGGTAGAAGGCATCGTGTGGCAAGAAGCTGAGAGAGAGATGAAATAGGGCAAACTTATCATTGCTATTGGGATCCCACTCCTGAGATAATTCGCTCAGGAGGGTAGAGCCCTCATGACCTAATCACCATGTAAAGACACTATCTCCTAATACTGTCACAATGGCAATTAAATTTCAACATGAGGGGCTAGCAGGTATTGTGGAGGTTAAGGCACTGGATTCCAGATGGCTCACTATGTGGTTCAAGTCCTGGACCTGGTAACTTAAAAGTCATGCTGGGACTGTGTGTACGCATGCCTGAAATCTCAAGAGGAGAATGGAGAAGAAGGATTGCAGTGTGGCCATTCCCCTCTTGGGGGAGGGAGGCTGCAATTTCTTACTTTCCCTCTGTTTCTCTCTCTCTGGTGAGTGCACACACTCTACAACCAAAAAAAAAAAAAAAAAATTTTTAAATGAGTTTTGGAGAAGACGTACAGTTCGTAGCAAATGGAATTACATTGCTTGCTTTTCCAGTGTTCTACTAACATTGCTCCTGGATTAAAATCCAGTTCATCATAATTTCATACTTTTTTAATATATTGTTAAATTTGTGTTGCTAGTATTTGCTTGGTTTTCATATCTCTGGAAGATATTCTCACAAGTTGTATGTCTACTTAATTTTAATGTATTTTTTTTTTTACTTGATGAGTATTTCTTTTTTTCTTTCTTTCTTTCTTTTTTTTTTTTTTTAATTCTTTATGGAGGAAGAGTGGTATTATGGGCCTGAGTGTTTTTGGTACTAGAGGTATCACTTTATTTTTCTTAGCGACATCCTGGACATATTTTATTTGTTAAATTTGCATTTGTTAATATCTTTTTTTTTTTTTTTTTTTAGGAGTTATCTTTTTTTTTTTTTTTTTTTGAGAGGTTTTTGCTATAGGGTGCATGCGCTCACCAGAAAGAGAATCAGAGAGACAGAAAGCGAGAAATCACCACCCAGGGGGGATGGCCACGCCATAATCCCTTCTTCTCCATTCTCCTCTCAGGATATTGGGCATGCATGCACATGTGCCTGGCGTGAGTTTAAACCACTGGGTCTGGGACTCAAACCATGGTCAGCTACATGGGAGTCCAGCAACATAGCCATTATGCCAACTGCTGGTCCCACATTTGTTAATATCTTGAAACTGTTCTTTGTAATGTAAGTGTTGATCTCAAAATGTGGTTGCTGTCTGATGTATAAAATGTTGGGTGCAAAACAAATTACTGAACTCTTGAGTTTTAGACTTTATCAAGTTTATAGCTAAAGGAAGTTTAGAGAAGCCTATGTCAATGATCAATCTGCAGTTTTCTTGGCATTAATTATTCAAATGAGAATAAAACTAAAAGAGTGATGAAAATGAAAAGTTCTTTTTATTTTTTTAAGCTCTAATTTCTGTGTATGTCCCTGAATCTACCTTTAAAATAATTTGAGATTTGTCATAGGTCATTGAGACCAACTACTTTACAGAATATCTGGTATCTTTTGAGAGGCACCAAATTAATATCCTTTAATACTGCTACTCTAGCACTTAAGCCTTTGTTGGCTCTCTTCCTATCATGGGGATAAAGGGGTAGCTCTGTAAGTTCTTTGCCTGTTTCTTTCTAGTCCTTGTCAAGTTGGTTATTGCTGTGTTAATCAAATAATGAAGTGTTGGGGTTGGCAGTTAGTGTGATGATTAAGGCACTGCACTTCCACATGGCTGACAGTAGTTCGAGTCCCGGACCTCATTGCTTGCTTTCTAACTTTCTCTTTCTTTCTCTGTCTCTCTCTGGTCAGATTAAAAAATAAAAATGACAAATAAAAATAAATAATTAAAAAAATAAGGAAGTGTCATAGAATAGGTTCTAGACATTGAGTCAACAGACTTAGACTATCTACTATGTCACTTGTGTGATTTGTGCAAGTCAGTTTGTATAATGTTTTTGTTTAAAATGAGAACTGATCATGGAAAAGAATATGAAATCAAAATATTCTATCTTGTATTTCAGTCTGAAAACTTGGAGAATACAGTAATTATACCAGATATTAAACTGCACAGCAATCCTTCTGCTTTCAATATTTACTGCAATGTACGCCATTGTGTTCTGGAATGGCAGAAAAAGGAAACATCATTGGCAGCTGCATCTAAGAACTCTGTGCAGAGTGGAGAATCAGATAGTGATGAAGAAGAGGAATCCAAAGAGCCCCCCATCAAGCTTCCAAAGGTAAACCAATTAGTTCTATTTAGTTTCATAACCTACAGGTGTCCTGGCTGTTGACATTCAGGGCTGTCACATGTACATACCCATTACTAAAATATCTTTGTTTTCATAAAATTGTGCACTAAAAGTAGCATGGTTACAAGTAGAAAGGTTTGAGGCAGACCAAGAAAACTCTATGTGCAACTTTTACAAGTTTACAGTTGGTGAGTCAGTGGAAAGTACTTGGAAAGCTCAGGCAGGAAGATCAGTAGATTGGAGTCTATTACAAAGGCTATTAAAAATATACAAAAGCAGTAGAGTGGAAATGCTGGCATGGAGGCATTGAGCCATGGCAGATGAAAGTGGAGTTCTGAGTTAGTGGGCTGCGGGTAAGGTGATCACAAAAGAGCTGTGGAAAGCTGGAGGTGCTTCCCTCCAGGGAGGGAACCCTGGGTGTAGGTATATATTTTTATTTTTCTTGAAATTAAACTAGGAAGGCCCCTGGCTATGTAGCAGCTAGAGAGCTTTTTTCTTTTCTGCTTAAGCTTATATTGGTACTCTTTATTTTTCTAGCTCCCTTTGCCTAGAGAAAAAAAAACATTTAAAATCACATGCAAACCAATCCAACTTCTACATTTTTCTGACATCACTCTCTTGTTTACCAGAAGCATATAAGCTAACATGCATTTTTGTATAACAAGTTATTCTTGTTTTTTTTTTTTAAAGGTTTTGCCATAGGGATGTGTGCTTGCCAGAGAGAGACAGAGATAGTAGGAGGGAGAGTGAGAAATTGTTGCCCAGGGTGATGCCCATGCCACAGTCCCTTTTCCTCCATTCTTCTCTTGGGATATTGGGTATACACACATATGTACCTGGCTTGATTTTCTAGTTGAGTCCAGCACTCAAACTGTGGTGAACTATGTGGGAGTCCAGCACTTTAACCACCATGCCACACGCGGGTTCCCGAATTATTCTTAATGTACTACTCCATTCTGTTTAAGTATTGGTATATTTTAAGACTGTAATGTTATTAGATATATATTTTTTTCTGTATAGTGTAGTTAGTACCTCTAACCAAAAAAAGGTGAAAATATAGACATGTTAATATTTTCAAGATGGTCCCTTTCTATGATTCATATGTAATGTTTTCCTAAATTATAGATGTATTTGAAAATGATTCATATATTATAAATAACTTACATGTATTATTCTTCTAAACTAATACCTTGAAATTGTGCCTTGATGGGAACCAGCAGTTAGTGTAATGGCTATGTTGCTGGACTCCCAAGTAGTTGACTGCGGTTTGCGTCCTGGACCCGGTGGCTTAGAACTCAAGCCGGGCGCGTGTGCTGTGTGTGTGTGTGTGTATATATACACACATACACATATATATATATATATGTATATATATGCATGAGGTGTTAGGTAAGTATTTTACCTAACACCTCATGCATATGAGGTTCTGGGGATAGCAGAACAGATGATACCTATGTTCCTGTCAGATTTCTCTTGCACATTTTGTGGTGGCTATTCATATGTGTACCACCTCCCTTAATCAAACTGTCAGGTTCTTCTCACTTTATTCTCAGAAGATAATGTAATAGAGGTCTTATAAAGTTCCTCAGCTTCATAATCTGCCATTGTCAAATATCCTTATTGCTTCCTATTTCAGAATGAGACTTCGCTCCTTTTTCTTTTTCCTTCTATCTCCTGTGTTTAACTGTGCCTACTCTACTAGCTTCTTTCTTTAACTGAAAACAAGCATGCTTATCTTTTCCATGAAAGCCTCTCCAGGTAGAGATCATGGTTTCTAATTGTAATTTTTTAAATTAGGAGAGGCTGAGGGGAAAATAATAGTTAAGTTATGATATGAGGCTGCAGGACTTGTATCACATGTTTCTGGTAAATACTGTTCTGTGTGTGGTCGAGTCACACAATACTAATTCCATTGGTTAAGTTCTGTATTAGGAGGGAAAGCAAAAAAATAAAATAAATTTTTTTCACACAGATAATGAAGATTATGAACAGTAAATGGTAAATCAGATTAAAAGGTTTTGCATAATCAAGAACAGCAGTTTAAGACTATTTTAAAACATCAGGATACATGAAAATTAAAGAAATAAAATATCAGGCATTGTGAAGATAACTTTTTCAGCATAATTAACAGAGTCAAAAGAGGCTATTTCTAAGAAAATTTAAAGAAAACCAGATTGCCCAAGTGATTAGTAGTGAATTTTCCACCAAGGATAGTTAACCCTCGAACAACACAGAGGTCAGGGATATTAGACTCCTGCACAGTCGAAAATATGCATCTAACTTTTGAATCCCTTAGAACTTAACTACTCATGGCCTATGCTTAATCAGAAGCCTTACTGTTAAACAATGATTAAGACATGTTTTGTTGTTGTTGTTTTTTAATTTGTCCAAAGGCACATGCACTCAGCAGACAGAATGGAAAGGGAGAGAGGAAAGGGAAAATGAGAAAGCATCCCCTGCCCCAGAAAATGGTCATGTTGCTGTCTCTCTCTCTCTTTTTTTTTTTTTTTTTTTTTTTTTGAGAGAGAGGTTTTTGCTGTAGGGCGCATGCGCTCGCCAGACAGAGACAGAGAGATAGAAAGTGAAAAATCACCCCCCCCAGGGGGGATGGCCACACCTCAATCCCTTCTCCTCCATTCTCCTCTCAGGATCTTGGGCATGCATGTACACATGCCTGGTGTGAGTTTTAAGCCACCGGGTCCGGGACTCGAACCATGGTCAACTATGTGGGAGTCCAGCGACATAGCCATTATGCTAACTGCTGGTTCCGCAGTCTCTTTTTCAATCCTCCCTCCTTGTGGGATTTAGGACATGCATGCACATATACCTGGCAAGTTTCTCAAGCCTCTGGGTCTTTCAGGACTCGAACTACATGGTTGATCATTTAGGATCCAGCCACCTTAATAACTATACCATAGGCTAGCCCAGTACATGTTTTATATGTTATATATGTTATTATAATACATATATTCTTCTTCTTTTAGTTTTTGCCACAGGGCACATGTAGTCACTGGAGAGAGAGTAAGTGAGAAAGTAACCCCAGAGGGATGGCCATGCCACAGCCCTTTCTCTGCCGTTCTTCTGTCAGGATATTTGGCATGCATGCACATGTATCCAACATGTTTTTTCAAGCCACCAGGTTTGGGGCTCCAACTGTGTAGTTGACCATGTGGATTCAGCTGCCCTAACCATTATGCCTCAGGCTGGCCCCAAATCCATATATTCTTATAGTGAAATAAATTAGAGAAGAGGAAATGTTCTGAGGAAAATCCTAAGGAGGAGAAAATACACACTGTACATGCTACTATACAGCCACCGGGTGCAGGACTTGAACTGTGGTCGACTACATGGGAGTCCAGTGACAGAGCCATTATGTCATCTGCTGGTCCTCCAGCATGAGTTTTAAACCTCTGGGTCCAGGACTCGAACCACAGTTGACTATATGGGAGTCCAGTGAAGAAACTATTCCACCCTCTGCTAGTCCCTAAAATTTTTTAATGGAACAGAGTATAGTTTATAATGTCAAAGACTTCATTATTTTTAAATCTAAATGTGATATAACCCAACCTTTTTAAAAATAAAATTTGCCAGAGGGTAAGAGTGTTCAACAGAAAGAGAGAGAGAGAGAGAGAGGATAGTGTAGGAATGAAAAAGCAACCCCCCTGGGGGGATGGCCATGCCATAATTCCTTTTCCTCCAGGGATTTTGGTCATGTGCACACATGATCCTGGTGTGCTTTTCAAGTGGCATAGTTTTCAAGCCATTGGGTCTGGGACTCAAACTGTGCAATTGGCCATTTAGGATACAGTCGCCTTAACCACTATGCCACTGGCTGGCCCTTAACTCAATTTTTATATTCAGAATTATTAGTTAATAATGAATTCACCTTTGGAAATACAGTCAGCTATCTATATCCATGGGTTCTGTACCCACAGACTTAACCTATTGTGGTTCAAAAACCAGGGGGAAAAATAACAGTACAACAATAAAAAATAATACAAATAAACAGTATAGAATAACAACTATTCACATGGCATTTCCATTGTACTAGGTTTTATAAGTAACCTAAAGTTAATTTTTTAAAATTATTTTACTTAACTTTATTTATTATTTATTCATTTGTTTATTTAAATTTGACCAGAGAGGGACAGAGTGAGAGAGAGAGAGAAAGTGAGAAAGCAAGCCACCAGGTCCAGGACTAGAACTGCGGTCGGCCATGTGGGAATCCAGCGCCTTTAACCACCATGCCACCTGCCGGCCCTAAAGTTAATTTGAAGTATATATAGGTCGTATATAATTCTACCACATTGTATATGAATCACTTGAACATCCCACATTTTGTCCATGATATCTAGGTACCAGTCTCTAACAGATACTGGGAGACAACTATATATAATTGGAAGAGAGCAAAATAAAACGTTGAAAGACCTGTTATGTCATTTTCCTGTGGCCAGATATGTTTTTAATCTCTCCTTTCCTAGCATTGACATTGGATTGGTTCTGTCAGGTAGTTAGTTATTTGGGTTTTGTTTCTCTTCATTTTTCAAGTGTATTAGAAGGCCTGAAAAGTTATTTGAAAGCAAGGGGATACAGGTAAAATTCAGAATATTTGCAAAAGACTGGTTTCTAAAGAGACATAGAAAAACCCTGTGTTAGGGGTTAGTAATGGCTTATCACAGAAAGTGTTGAAATTTAGTATTGTTATAATTATGTATTCTATTTAAAAGTCATATTTATTGTGCAAATTATAAAGACAGCACATGTTTATTATAAATAATTTTTAAAATGCAGATTATTTTAATGAAGAAATAGTAATTAGGAATAATTTCTGAAATCCTATTAACTAAAATATAGGCAATATAAACATTTTTCTTATGTCTTTTTTTATGTACATATTAAAAGTAATTTATTTTTATGCAAATGAAATTATACTAAATGCAGTACTATGTTTTTTCTCCTGTGCTCTTCCTTTCTAATATTGAGAGAAGAGGAAATACAGTGGGCTTTTAGTGACTCAAACAGTACAGTTGAGTTTCATACTTCTAGTGAAATACTAACTATATAGCCAAAAAGGAGGAAAAATCTTGTTAAGAATGTTTGAGATAATAAATATCTCTGCTTAGTAATTCAAAGCTAAATATTATCTCTAATCGTTGGAAAACAAGGTTGATTTTTATTTTGTTATATCAACATATTGAATACACATCATTGTCCTAGAAATTAATTAGTTTTCCAAATTTTTAAACAAAAAGTTTGTAATCAACCAAAATATTCATGATTAATGAAAAGCCTAATATTTTACCTAAGCACTTGGGGAATTCTCTCCCATTGCCAGCGTGACTAAGGTTTTATGGACGTGTCTCACTGAAACCAGGAAGGCCTCTGGGGCTAGGCAGCACACCTGAGTTGACTATTGTCAGACATTTAGTATTGTATCTTAAACTTAGCAGAAAGACAACTCAGGAACTTGTACATTAAGCAGTCTTACTGTTTCTGGAAAGGTGCAACAATTTTTCTGTTACTATAGGAAAAATATACATGTGCCCTGGCCAAAAATGTTATCTGGAATCTTCTTGGAATTATGAAAAGTCATGGTTGATAGTAGAGTAAGCAATCTTGAAGGATGAAGAAATGTAATGGTCTCCAATTGGCCTGAGAATAGAATCCACACATTTTATATTAGTAGACTTTGACTTCATTTTTTTCCCCCTATAAGTACATAAGATAAAAATCTTGGGCAGTATGTTTTTATTTTCTAGTCCATCCCAGGAAAAGAAACTGTATCAGTGGAAAATTTAACCACTTAGTGAATTGCATTTGAAACTCTAGGTAAGCACTTCTGTAATCTTAGCTGTCATCAAGACTGCTAGAATTATAGATTACTTTTCTAAAGACAGTCCTACTGGCTTTTATATTGGCTTCTTATTATAAATTCATTCATTAGAAACCTCACAGGTGATCATTGGAACCACAATTGACTTACTTGCAACTGATTTGACCCATTTATAGAAAATACATTCTGAGTGCTGTGGTTTTTAGTGCACAATTGAGTGAATAATTAAATATTTATTGTTTGCTGCCATGTGCCAGACACTGGATGACAGTAGTTGTATTTAAGTCATTTCCCTTGTTCACCAGGAGACAGAGTTTAGCTGGGAAAACGGAACAAAAATAGTCAGTTACACTACAGTGTAAAAAATGTTATAACAAATCTTTTCACTCTATGCGCAGTGTTGACTTTAGTTCCAATTATAAATAACAATACCACTTTTTAACAAAATGAATAGAGTTGTTCTTGAGTATAACCAATGAACTTTATAAATTAATATAGTTCAATTTTTCTGAGCCATCTAGTCTCTATTTCTTGTTACAAGCTGATTTTATGATGGTTTGTTAAGACTTCATTATACCAAAATGACTTTTTTTAAAAACACTGTCACTACATTTTAGCTTTCCATGTACACTGATGGTTTCCCAAGTCCTCATTTTAAACATTCTGTTTTTTAAAGCATACGTTGCCTTTTTTTTTTTTTTTTGCTTTTAAATATTTGAGCAGTTTATCATTGGTTGTTGAAGTATTATAACTTACACCCACTAAATTGCATGGAAAGTATTATTAATTTACATGTTATAAAGTATATATTTTTTTCATCTTCATAGATTATTGAGGTTGGACTTTGTGAAGTTTTTGAATTGATCAAGGAGACACGATTTTCTCATCCATCCCTGTGTCTCAGGAGTCTCCAAGCCCTGCTCAATGTGCTTCAAGGCCAGCAGCCTGAAGGCCTCCAGTCAGAGCCACCAGAGGTCCTAGGTAAGAGTTCTGGACTCACAGAGTGGATTGTTTAAAAGCGCGTGAGTTTTCTTACAAAGCCTACACAACAACCTTTATTGTAATGTTGTTTTCATGTCACAAAAATGTGTAAAAACAGCAGGCATGTGTATTTTAAGGGGTCTTGCAATGTTTCACTGGAGTTATATTATAGTTTGAGAGTTACAGTTCATGCACAGACATGATTATTGTGATGATGGGGGAAAAAAAAACAACAACAAAATATAAATCCTTGGAACCCAGAAATAATCCTCAGACTTTAAAGTAACTGTTAACTTAAGTCCATTTTTATTATTTTTTAAAACGCTTTGGCCAGAATATTAACATTCAGTTTTTCTAACTTTACTTGTTACTCTGGATAGTTATATATAAAAATAAAAGGGAAAAAAAAGAAATAAATTCTACAAACTCCAAGTATTATACAATTGGTTTCTAAATAGATTTCTAAATACATTTACTTTTGTATTTATTATAAATAAAAATATATTTGTGTTATGGACAAAGCTCCTGACTTAGTAGCAATTTTCATTAAATGAAAGTGTTTGTTCTTAAAGTATGTTTCAGTTTTATGGATGCTTGTCTTCCATGTCAGTGACTAGGCTCAACCTGGAATCCTACAAACAAAGATGGAGCTTTTATGTAAAAGGTGTTAAGGAATAGAAATATAGATGAAGCATTCCTTTTAACTGGCTAATTGCTTTTCTCTGCTGCTAACCGTGGACCTCTAAATAGTCTAGAATTTTTTACATCTTTCTGTTACTATAGGAAATCCACAGAGGTGTTAGAACTGTGATTCTCAAGCAGTAGCAGGTATTAGGAACTGTCTTGGGCCCTTCCTGTGGAGTTTCTGATTTATTAAATTTTGGGTGGGGCCCATAACTTTTCATTTGGAGTAAGTTTTTGGGTGATGCTGCTGCTGTTGTTTCTGGGGACACACTATTGCTCTGGACTGCAGCATGGTCCATTTTCCCTCTTGGATGATTTTATTTTATTAGGGATAATCATATTACATTGTCAGATTTGCCTGATTTTGGTAACATATGGTGATTTAGGTTTTTGTGTTTGATACTGTTATTATTTTATGTTAGTGGGAAAGGTGCATGTTGGCCATTAAAATAAGCTAAGGATCTTTTAAAACAACTCCCACCCCTCACACACATGGCTATTACATGCTTTTATAAAATAAAAGCTGACATGTTAAGAAGCAAGCACCTTATGCTATTTTTCTAATAGCACTAGTGATCTTACTAATATTGTGATGTGCTACTTGACTTGCTAGCATTTTACTGAAGGTTGGTTCATTTTAAGAAAGTTTTGCTGCTTTTTCTTAGCTCTGGTTTATCAGTTAGTAAATAACTGGAACATTTAAAATATCTATTAAAACTTGTGTATCATATTTTTTACTTGGAACAACATGCTAATTATTTCTTTCCTCCTACCACCCTTTTTTCTCTGTTAGTTGGTTTCATACTTTACTTTGTATTCATTGTGTACATAAATAATCCTTTCTCTTTATTCTTTTTAAAACTGATCTTATTCTTAGTACTAGTCCCCCTCCCCGCTTGGGACATGTGTGCTCACCAGAGAGACAGAGAGAAACACAGAGACAGCGAGAAATCACTTCCACGGAGATGGGCCATGCCACAATCCCTTGACTTCCTTTCTCCTCTTGGGATCTTGGGCATGCACACACATGTACCCTGTGTGAGTTTTAAGTCACCGAGTCTGGGACTTGAACCACAGTCAGCTATGTGGGGAGTCCACTGATATAACCATTATGCTCTCTATCTGCTGGTCCCAATACTAGTTTTTGAAATTATAATGTGTACTTTAGCTAATTTGTCCATTTTAAGATTCTTGTGAGCAGTTCAGATGCTACTATCCATGCTACTATGTCTCTGGTCTCTCTGTTTTATATTTTTGATGTTTCTTCTGTTCTCTTCAACCTTTTGACTTGTTTTTCTGTATAAGAGATTCACCATCACCTCAGATTTTTTATTTTATTTAATTAATTGAAAATTAAGTAGCAATTTGGCTTTATAATACTAAATTTCTGTTGAAACTTCTACTTTTGTCTTTGATCTAATATTATGATTTTATTAGTTATCCCTTTTTCCCCATTAGTTTTATTCATGTTATTCATGAAAACATATACATATTTGTGTAATTCTGGCTGTTGGAATATCTTGGCGATTAGTTTACACAAGTTTTTTTCTCTTTGCAAATATTTTTTTGATTTTTAAGTCATCTGCTTTAAAAAATTATTTGCTTATATCTTTCTGTTTAATTTAATGTTAGAATGCATGTTCTTAAGTATTTCCTTACATGTAATAGCACCTCCTGTGCTCTGTGCTATGATATCATTGGTATATATATGATATCATTGCTCTTATTATGACATTTTTTATCTTGTTTGTCAGCATACTACCCCAACTTAGAATAGTTAGTTCCTGATGTGCAGGAAGAATTCAGTCAATAGTTAATTAATTAAAAGAGGGACTAGCTGAAGAATAATGATGCAAAGAAGAGTAGAAAGAAAGATAGACAGACTGGAGGGATAGTGAAGTGTGGAAGAAAAGAAGCACAGTTGGAGGGACAGGCAGAGGGAAGGAAAGGTGAAAAAAGGAAAGTAAAGGATGTATAGACAAGCAAAAGAACAAAAGGGTAAGGGAAAAGGGTAAGAGGAAGGAGGGAGGGAAGAAGTAATTAACAAAAGGGATTCTATGTAGACAGATTTTTTTTTTTTAGAGGTTTTTGCCATAGGGTGCATGTGCTCACTGGAGAGAGATAGAGACAGTGAGAGGAAAAGTGAGAAATCGTACCCCAAGGGGATGGCTACACTGCAGTCCTTTTTTCTCCATTCCCCTCCTGGGATCTTAGGCATGCATACACACACTGCCCAGCATGAGTTTCAAGCTGCAGGTCTGGGACTCAACTCAGCCATGTGGAGTACAGTGATATAACCACTATGTCATCTGCTGGCCCCAACAATTAGATTTTTAACTTGACAATTCTCTTTAGCTGTAAGGGAGTAAAAATGAATTGTAGGAGATAATTTATAAACACTCTTTAGTAGTCTAGTTGAGAGGTTGTGGTAGCATGGATTGGGAAGATGGTGATATGGTAAAGTAGAGGAATTAATGAAAAAGTGAAATAAAGAAGGTTTAAATTGAGATGAGTTAAAGAAGATGAGAGACTCGTAGGGGACACTAAATGAGTTACCAGATAAACCACAGGTGGTCTTTCATTGTAGTTTTCAGACTTGCAGTATACTAATTGTTTCTTTCTCATCTTTTTTTTCTTTTTTAATAGAGATATTTTTGCTATAAGGGCATGTGTGCTCGCAGGAGAGCCAGAGAGCCAGAAAGTGAGAACTTATCCCCAGTGGGGATGGCCACACCACAATCCTTTCTCCTCCGTTCTCCTCTTGGGATTTTGGGCATGAACTCACATACTCCCAGTGTGAGTTTCAAGCCTCTGGGTCCAGGACTTGAACTGCTATCGACCATGTGGGAGTCCAGTGATCTAACCGTGATGCCATCTGCTGGTCCCTCTCTTGCTCTTCTTCCTCCCTACTATTTCCTTTCTTCAGGTTTTCTTTTTTCTGACTTTCTTTCTCTCTCTGATTTTTCACTCTCTAAAGATTTTTTTCAAATCCCTCTTCCCTTCTATGGAGGAAATACATAGAAGATTGATTCAATCTTAGATGGAGTTTTTCAGGGAATTTTGTGTGGAGACTTTTGCTGGTTATCGAATATTCATGTTTTTTTCTGTCTTTGTCACTAAATGGTTTTATGATTTAGGGAAAGTCTTTTAACCTTCCTGTGTTTCAGTTTCATCATCCCTTAAAGGGAAAGATTTGTCTTGCTGACTTTGAGGTTTCTTTGGGATATAAATGATTTACTCCCTGTAAAAGTATGAACTGCTGTATTAACAAAAAGTCAATTTTATGTTAAAATAAATTATATGTTTTATGTAGTCTTCCATTGTTTTACAAATATATACATAATACTCTGTACACTTAATATCTTAAGAAGCCCATACCCCTCTTGATCTATAAGGTAAAATGCGTACAGTCAGGGAGCAGCAGGTAGCGTAATGATTATGTCACTGGACTCCCACATAGGCGACTGCAGTTTGAGTCCCAGATCTGCTGGCTTAAAACTCATGCCAGCACATGTGCATGCATGCCCAAAATCACAAGAGGAGAACGGAGGAGAAGGGATTACTGCATGGCCATTCCCCTTAGGGGGTGACTTCTTACTTCCTGTCTCTCTCTGGTGAGCACATGCACCCTATAGCAAAAATTTCTCTCTTAAAAAAAAATACGTACCACGGCTAACCTGTTATTTGATAGGATGAGTTTCTTGAGTATGTGGATTCTTCTAGGCAAGCTTGTTTTAAATTTAAATGTGACATTATGCAGTTTTCATTTCCCTTTTTTTAAAAGAGATATTTGCTATAGGGTGTGTGCTTTCGCTGAAAGACAGAGAGACAGAAAGCGTAAAATCACCACCCCCCCGGGGGGGTGGTGGCCATGTTGCAATCCTTTCTCTGTTCTCCTCTTGGGATTTTAGGCAGGCACGCATACACGCCCAGTGTGAATATCAAGCTGCCAGGTCCAGAACTGGAATCGTGATCTAGTATGTGGGAGTCCAGTGATGTAACCATTACACCATCTGCTGATCCCATATTTCTTTATTTACAAAATTAAGGAGTTGAAATAATTGTTCTCTAAAGCCTTTTTTATATAAATATTTTAATTTGGGAGAAAATTAAATATAACCAGAAAGACTCTACTGCAGAGTGTTCTAGGTGCCTTAAATTTTGTTCAAATTGAGACTAGATATAAATAAGTCAATATATACATATAATGTTCTGCACATTGAGTGAATATAATTGAATACTATTTTTTCCCACAGAGTCTCTCTTCCAGCTCCTTTTAGAGATCACTGTTCGAAGTACTGGAATGAATGACAGCACAGGACAGTCCCTGACAGCACTGTCCTGTGCTTGCCTCTTTAGTCTGGTGGCTTCTTGGGGAGAAACAGGAAGGACTCTTCAGGCCATCTCTGCTATCCTCACCAACAATGGTAGCCATGCTTGCCAAACTATTCAGGTATTTTATATTTATAGCTGCTTAGAAATTTATAAGATGCCAAGTTGAATTTCATCTCAATTTTTGTTGGTTTTTTTTTTTTTTAGAGAGAGATTTTTGCTATGGGCTCATGCGCTCTCTGTAAAGGCAAAGAGACTGAGAGACTGAAAGCGGGAAATCACCTCCCAGAGGGGACGGCCACACTATGATCCCTTCTCCTCCATTCTCCTCTTGAGATTTTGGGTGTGCACACACGTACCTGGCATGAGTTTTAAGCCACCAGTCCGGGGACTTAAACCACAGTCGACTATGAGGGAGTCCAGTGATATAACCATTATGCCATCTGCTGGTCCCTGTATCTCAGTTCTTGCCAATAAGAATTTTCTGACTTTTCTTACTTGTTTTGTTAGTTGATCTTTTCAAGGTTCATAAATGATCTAAAGTACATGAATTTAACTACATTTGTGTTGAAGTCTGAGGAGTTAAAGATAATAAAATGAATTTTGGCAAAAACACTTAAATATTTAACTTGGTCTTTCCATTAATACCACAACCTTTTCTTTCTTTGTGTTATCTGGATCTTTGTCTTCCTCCTACATTTCTCTCCTTGCCTTTGATTTTCAGGTATAGAATTCTTTCTAATCGAATAGTTTTAAACTTCTTTATTAAAAGAAAAGGATATATTACCATCCTGCTATATTTTTGATTGGTTAATTATGATTTTTCATGAGCTAATTTATTTTTATTTTACTTTAGCTATGTATGTAACACTTTAAGCTTTTCAGATCTGATTACATAATAAAGGCCCTTTATCATTGATAATTTTGAGAAATAAAATCCTCCTTATAGGTAAACTTGATTTTAATTCTTTTAGAACGTTCTAGAAATTGAAAAAGATGGCCTTATGGCCCAGTTATGTACTCCTGTTTGGCCATTTGTGTGGCCATATAGTCCTTAATACTTTTTGAAATTTCTCTACTACAGTAGTTTTTTTGAGAAAAGATATTTCTTTTTCTTTTTTTAGTTTAGTTTTTATTTAATTGCAAGATAGTATGTGCACTTGCCAGAGAGAGAGAGAAGAAGAGAGAGAGCGAGAGAGACAACATGAAACCCTTAATGGGTGTAGTCATGCCATAGTCCTTTCCTCACCATTTTTCCATCCCATAAGGATTTGGGACTTGCACACGTGTTCACTGTGAATTCCAAAAGACAGTAATGGATTTTGGACATAGTGTATTTAAAATGATGACTGATATTTTATTTATTTATTTTATATTTCATTTCCTTTTTTATATTCAATCACATTATTTAGCTTACAAAGTGAATATTCCAACATGTCAACATTTCTCCCTAGTCTGTCGATAAACTATAAAATTATGTTCAACAGAGAAAGTGGAAGAATATGGAAGATTTACTGTTGAGTGAAGCAAGCCAGGCAATGAAGGAGAGACATTCTATGTCCCCACTTAATATATACCGAGTGTCCGCACTCTATGACAGAAACTGATTGACTAGAGGATATAGAAACACAGTAAATGGATGTGAATACCATATATAGTGTGTGTGAAAGAGTAAAGTCTGAGGAAGGACATTTAGAAGAAAAAGAGAGAGGCAAAGGATTAATGGGAGAAAGAAATGTGGTACTATCTGTTCAACGACTGAAATTCTACAGAAGTGATGTGACATGAGATTCTTAGATTAAGGAGGATCAGTTTGTTTAAGATTTGTTTCTAATAGACGAGCTTTTATTTGGTACTTTTTTTCTGGTAAGCTAAATATCTTTTACTTTGTTTTATGTTTGGAACATTTTAAAATGTTTTTTTTTTCTTTTTTCCTCTCTTTTGCATAGGTGCCAACAATACTAAACTCACTACAAAGAAGTGTACAGGCGGTGTTGGTGGGGAAGATTCAAATTCAAGACTGGTTTAGCAATGGCATTAAGAAAGCAGCTTTAATGCATAAATGGCCATTAAAAGAAATATCTGTCGATGAAGATGACCAGTGTCTACTTCAGAATGATGGATTTTTTCTTTATCTATTATGCAAAGATGGATTATACAAAATAGGCTCTGGATACAGTGGAACAGTTAGGGTAATATAATTCCTCACAGTTTTTAATATAGCAGAGTTATAACCGTAATAAGTTGTGTTATGTTTGTAGCTTCATTTTTAGAGTATTATCTAATTTTGATATATGTTACAATGTAATACTTCTTTGGATATCATTGAATATATGCATTTATTAAATGCATTCATCTCTTTGTATTGTTTATTTTTCATTTATTTTAGTTAAGAAATTGTTGCTAGACTAACTTTTGTTATTTTGCAGGGCCATATATACAATTCTACATCCCGTATTAGAAACAGAAAAGAAAAAAAGTCTTGGTTAGGGTATGCTCAGGTAGGACAATATCTATAATAAACGAAACCTTTCTTATGTTTTAAAATATGCATTGTGCTTAATCATTAAACAATATCACTTTTATTTAAACAAATGGTATATTTTCAATAATATTTTTTCAGTGTTATAGTGTATAAAGAACATTGGCTCAGAATTCATAAGAGGTTCAATTTTAGTTCTGGCCTTGCTTTTGCTAGCTCTGTGACTTAGGGCAACTCAGTTAACTTATTTGGTCTTCGGTTAATTTACCTGTAAAATGGGAATAAAAATGTCTTTCTTAGAGTTCTTGTTTAAGTAGCCGCTAAATAAGTATCAAAGACCACATTTATCATTAGCAAAATCTGAATTGGGAAAGTATCTGATCTAAAGCAGATGGCGGTTTTTGCTCCAACTCTTCATTCCTTTTTTAAATATTTTTCAAAATTATTATTCACATATTAAATTGCTATACATCATTTAGATTGTGATCAAACTCTTCATTCTCAATCTAGGTTCAGTAATTTCTAGGGAACAGTGTTTGAGTTAGCCAATAGACAGCCACCTTGCATGGAGGATCATCAAAAAATCAGAAAAAAAGAAAAAAAGTTAAGCTCATATTATTTCTCCAACGCCATGATCTCTCTGCCAACAAAGCCAGATGAATGTCAGGCTCTTACTACAGAAGCAATCAAACACATTACTCCTCCTCCCACCAAGAAAAAAGCAAATGAAGGATGGACAAAAGGAACTAGAAATATTCATTTCTACACTACCCCCATGTGAGAGACAAAACCCAAGTTCTATCGTGGAAGGATAGAATATTGTTCCCCTGTACAGCCACCTTACCAAACTATATCAGCTATTTGGAAGATTTTAAAATTAAATATTAAATGTCAGGTTAACTGCTCAGTAATTCTCTCTTAAAAACTTAATTGGCTTTGAAAGGTCTTACAGACTTTCTTTTGCCACCATAGTGTGTGTATTTTTGTTTTAGTCTTAGTTTTTTCTATAGGGCATATGTGTGTGTGTGTGTGTGTGTGTGTGTGTGTGTGTGTGTGTGTGTGTGTGTGTGTGTGAAAGAGAGAAAGAGACAGAGAGGGAGAGAAAGTGAGAAGTCACTCCCTGGGGGGATGATCATGCTGCAATCCCTATTTCTCCAGTCTCCTCTCAGGATTGTGGGTGTGCACACATACATGCCTGGTATGTTTTCCAATCCAACAGAGTGGGGACTCAAACACTTCAGTTGGCCATGTGGTATCCAGCTGCCTTAACTACCACACCACCATCTGGCCTACACTCCCACAGTGTTTTATCTAAGAAATAATACCATAGGCCCAACCGTGGAGGCACAGGCTGCTAAGAATGTTGTTGCTCCACAGACTGGGATTACATAGGAGGCCTGAGGTCAGTTCTTGGTCTAACCTAAGGGCCAAGTGTGGTGGCATGTAAACCGTAACCCCAGCGACTCAGGATGCTGAAGCAGGGTGGCAGCTCAAGGTTGGCTTGGGCAATAAAACATAGTGACAGCTTGTCTAAAACAGAGCCAAACATGGTGGCGGCTGGAAGGCTGAGGCAGGAGAATCATGACAGTGAGTCCCTGTCTTAAAAAAAAATGCCATGGAAAAAATATTAGATGACAGTATGTTTAATGGCACATCACTCATCTAAGACTATTACTTGATTGATTCTTAAATAGCAGCCTAAATATTTCAGTTACTTTTTCTTAAAATGCTTGTCAGCAGTGATCATTTATATTATTTACTTGTCAGGGTGTAACTATTTTGTACAAAATGTTAGTACTGTCCTGTTTTAGTACACTTCATATAAATATATCTGAGAATATGTGTTAAATTGATTTCCAGTAGTGAACAATTCCTCCTTTTTGTAAAGCGTACTCAATGTTCCTGTATTTTCAGTCTTTAATGCTTTTAGATATCAATATTGATATGTTATTGTACCTCAGAAAACCTGTAATATTGAGCTGTGTGGCTGCTTTTTCTGGTTAATTGACTATGAAAAAATATTGTAACACAGGAAAATTTTTTGTTATCAGGGTTATTTATTATATAGAGATGTGAATAACCACAGCATGACAGCCATAAGAATAAGCCCTGAAACACTGGAACAAGATGGTACTGTAATGTTACCAGGTATGTCTCAACTAGTCATTTTTCTCTTCACAAATGATTTTAATAACTGTGCATGTTAGTCTATTTATACATGTAAAGAATGATTAGCAAGGAGCAGAGCTTGCTTATAAGTGGATTTAAAATCTTGACTCACAGAACATCTTATAGCTGTACATAAAGTTAATACATTAGAGGACAATAGATAGCAGAAGTGTAATGAATTTTTGTATTTGTTTTCAAATTGTTGTCCATCTGTAGCCTAATCCATTACCCTCTCCCTGCCTAGATGTTTTCAGCTGCTGAATTCATAGGATGATGTTACTTTGTTGCTCTTAAAACCAGAATTCTGACTGTCTTATGACTTAGTACAAAGAATCCATTTATTTTTACTTAACAACAGTGCACTTTGGTTTTTCATTATTTTAAAGGGTATTCAGATAGAGAGTTTAGGGTAGGTCTTGATTTTTTTTTTTTTAATTCCATCATTTATGCTTTGTAGTAATGCTGTGATAAGACATTTGGACTTTAAAAATTCATTTGGCCTTAATTTTAAAGTTGTGCATATATGTTCATCACTCAAATCACTGCTGTGAGGTAGCAAATTTAAAATTTTGTGGAACAATGGGTAGATACATAAAATTCTCCACCATTAGGTCTTTGAATGTACTTTTGATAATTTCTAAAGTTATTTATATTAAATCTTGAATGTTTAATGTGGCTATCAATAATTTCATATTAAGCAGCAATACTGATCATCATTCATCTGAAAATGAGAGCTATCCTGAAGAACCAATTGAGAAGGATTATTGCTCTCAGGCTACTTGTTAAATAAAAACAAACAAACAAAATAACTTATATCTTAATCAAGCATTTATTTGAGCCTTGCTATCTGTACATATATGCAAAATAATGCATATGACATCATGTTAAAGTAAATTCAACATTTCCTGTTCATTTTATAATTGGATGTTTGAAAAACATGATTTAGTAAGTATCATTTTGCAAAAACTATCTATGTTTAGCTATTTCTACAAAAGTTTGTCTTTTTAAGTCTTGGGCTATGTCTTTGCTTCTAATAATAATAACAACAAAAATAATTTAAAAAACATTTTAATAGTAATTTCCACACTCCCTCCCCACATGAATATGTACATTAAAAGTAGTCCTATTTATTGTATAAAAATTACAGGAGAAAAAATGAATAAATTGACATTAATTACAACTCTATTCCTTATTTATAAACACTATTGATGTGTTGATAAATTTCCTTGTACTTTTCTTTTCCATATATGTACTTACTTTTGAAAATGATCATATGCTAAATACTACTTTTTTAACCTATTCCTTTCACTTAATATTCTGAATATATTTCTGCCATGAAATAGTCTTCCACAGCATAATTTTAATGTTAACAGAATATATTCTATTGATTAATATATTGAAATAGGAGCCTTCTCATTTTCTGCTATATAAATTACATTTTACTGAGCATTCCTGTCATTCTTTGTGCAAGTTATTTTAGGATTATACTATAGAAGAAAAATTCTGAAGTGACACATCCCCACAACAAATGGATACTAATGTAAAAGCATTTATTTCTCAGACACCTTGCTTTTTTAATTGAGATTGTGACTAGAGAGAGAATTTGAAAACCTTTACTCAAAGCTTTTTCATTTTTTCTATCATGAGAAAAAAATGAGTTGATAATGTCCTTTTTCAGTTTAAATTCTTCTGCATCATTTAACATATGAAATGCAACTTTTTAACAATACAAGCGTGGCTTTCTGTGTTTAATAAATATGTGCTATATTAATAGCAAAGAATGAATTGAATTTGCGAATGGTAGTCCCATACTGTATATCTTACAAACTGGCAGACATTACTTGATATATTCCTGAAGATACTGTCTTACGATATCACACCACGGACGAAGAAAAGAAAGAGAAAATCTTGAAATCGCATTGCAGGACGACTCAGCAATGAAGCCTGAAGAAGCCTGCTGTCTTTTTCCCATTCTTTGAGCTGGATTGCATTGTCTTCAATAGTACTTTTAGTTTTTCCTAGGTAGGGGCAATCTGATCTGTAACTTTTCCATCAAAGAGCAGAAGTGAATTGTCAGGTTTATACGTAGTAATGAATACCACGTTTAAAATTTATGTATATCAGGTAATTCCTCAAGCTTCATGTTCCAACTTGTCTTACAGTCTAGTTTATAAAAAAAAATCATATCAACCTAGTATTGATGGAATTAAAACATCCTTTCCCCCTCAATAATTGTCATTTTATTCTTTGTATCAGCTTACTTTTTGGATTGTATCCCCGTGTTTTATTCTCCATGTCTGGTGACAGGTTGCCTCAGATCATGAGGCTATTTTTGCTACTCTTCTTGCGCCGCTTCACTCCTCACCCCTGCATTTATCTGAAATTATAATGAGTTTTTCTTCTTTGCTTTTTAGTTTAAAATCTTACTGCTTAGAGCTTGAGAAGCATCTTTCTTGCGCCTCTTTGTATTCTGTACAGTGGACTAGGAACTCTTTCTTTCGATTTCTCCTCTCTTTGATTACCAAGTCTCTTGGGCTACCAGTGGGCCTTGTCTCCCAGTTTCTATTTCCAGTTTGTGATCACTGAATTCTCTATTTGGTAAGGGTCTGCCTGTGTTTTGCATATTTATAATAAGGAAGTATGCTAGTATGAAGCTCCTGGGGAAAGATATAGAGTAATCCAGCTAACGTGGGTGGGCTCCATGACTGCATTCCAAAAACAGAATTTTATATTTTATTGACTCAGGTGCAGCTAGAAATGAATGATTATTTATTATTTTGGTATTGTGATTAATGGAGAGATTCATCCTAGTTCTCTGCAGTTATTTTGGGAGATGTGTGTGTGCTTTTATACTTGCTTGCTAAACATTTGTTTCTCCAAAAGGATACAGTTTATACTTAAATGTTGATTTTGCTTGTAGTTTCATGTTATTTAGTAGCAGTCACTAACACATGTTCCAGTCGTCCTTCTATAATACTGGTATCCCTTGTTACAACTGAGCTTGTGCATAGTATTGACAAAATGAGCTATTCTACCCAGGATATGTTGGAAAAAAGAAGTATATACACATAAATTTGTGTGCCTTGTAGATAATGAACATTTACAAAGTTTACAGCACACTAAATACCAAAAGGTCTGGAGCTAGTCATTGAGTTTCTAAATGGGAAATGTATAACTAGTTTTGAATATCAACCATGTTATAAAACAAGGGATATCTGTAGTTGGACACCATAGACCTCAAATACAGAAGCTTTAGGTCTGTCTGTATTTTTCTGTGACACTAATGACTGATGTATGTCTGAGGGTAGAGTGTTGCCTACATTGCATGTGATTGTATTGAAATGATAACACTGTAGTTTGTTTATTATGGTGCATGTTTATTATTAAACTATATCTAATACTAATTCATTTTGAAATTAGGTGGGCTCTCAAGTCCTTGATTATGGAAGAATTGTAAATGTAAGCACACAATGTAATAAGTATTATTAGTTGAATTATATAGTGTCTGCTAATTTATAATTCTTTATTAAAAAGGGCAGTCTCCTTTGAGTTTAAGTTTATCCTTAATGCGTGGAGAACTCTCATTCTGCATCAACAGAGGAGTAAAGTCATGTTGTAAGGTATTTATTTATATTTGAATATAATTATTTTTTCTTCCTTTTGTACAGATTGCCACACTGAGGGTCAAAATATTTTATTCACTGATGGAGAATATATTAATCAGATAGCTGCTTCAAGAGATGTAAGTGCTCTGCATTATGAGTAACTGATATGAATAGAATCCCTTTCTTTTAAGTTAGTTGTTTTTAAATTAGATAGAAAGTAGAGCTTTAAAAGAAAGACCAATTTATCCAATGTAATACTGTGGATGTTGTATTTCTTTTAGGATGGGTTTGTTGTCAGAATATTTGCCACGAGCACGGAACCTGTGTTGCAACAAGAATTACAACTTAAACTGGCCAGAAAATGTTTACATGCCTGTGGTATATCACTATTTGATCTGGAAAAGGACTTGCATATAATAAGTAAGATGGCAAAATAAGCCATTTTCCCCATATTTTAGTTTTCAGTTTTTTTCTTTTAAAAACTAAAATTACGTTTTAAGCAGTTCTGCTTAGATTTTAGCATTGATTTTGTGTGTATTTCAATAAAGCACAATTTTGGGAGACAGCAGGAGATGTAGTGGTTAAGGTGCTGGACTCTTATATGACCAACTATAGTTCAAGTCCTGGACCCAGTGACTTGATACTCACCCCAGGCGTGTGTGCATGCATGACCAAAATCCTGAGCAGAGAATGGAGAAGGGATTGTGGCCTGGTCATCCTACCTGGGAGGTGATTTCTCACTTTCTGTCTCTCTGTCTCTCTAGAGAGCACATATACTCTATAGAAAAAAAAAAAAAAACAACCTCTAAAAAAAATCACAATTTTGAATGAATTTACTAAGTAATTAGGAAATAGTCCTTTAAAAAGAGTATGACATTTGAAAGCCTTTGTAAGGAAGTAGTAATTTTTCAACTTTCATTTTGAACAGAGCAAAAGAAAATAAATTTATATTTAATAAGAATCATGGATGGACAGTACAGGTGAACTCTTGTTTATATGCTCCATCTTCAATCAATCAATTTAAAATTTTGAAAATATAAATGTTACTTTAACAATAAAGATAGTTCTCTCATTGAAAACTTCTATGTACATTTGAATAGATAACCATAGAATAATCTTATATATTGTGAAAATGGTAATCGTCTGACAAACTGGCCCATGATCTTTCAGTTAGATACAGAAATACAGATATCCTAGAGTATTTCTTGGTCTTAGTATACACACTCTTGCAGTGTTGTAGTAATCTTTAGGATCACTAGTTGCCACCAATCTTAACTTTGCTTTGTCATGCTACTGTAGATGTCATAATGCCATTCTTTAACTTGTAGGGTTCTTTGTAAGAATCCCCTTTTTTGATAACTAACTCATTAAATGTAATAAATTTGACATTAATGCTTTATTATTCATAATTTAATTATGTAGTATTTTTATAATTATTTTAGTAGAGAAAATATTGAAATTAAGATCATAGATATTAAATTTCAAAAGCCTACAAACTAATTAGTGTTATAGTTTGCAAAGCCAAATAAAATCATAAAATGTATCATAGATAAAGTTATAATTATTCATAGTTTACAATTTGAAAAGGTGGGCAATGATCTGTGTGAGCGTGTGTATATGTATGTATTCAAAATTATAGAGTAGCTACTTAAAATGTTCCTCTCTATAAAGAAGCATGTTTGCAGAGAATCTGAAATATTTTAATTCAAATACCTGCATGGCATTGTATGAGCCTTAATCATTCTGTGTCAAGTTTCACCTTCTCAAGCTTTATGTTTGCTTGTGGCAAACTGGGCAATATAGATGTGAGGATTAAATGACACAAGATTCGTGAACGCTGTAATGACTATTACCTAATAGATGCTCAAAAATCTTTATTTACGCATTAACTTAAAAAATATTGCCCGGGACCAGTAGTTGGCATAATATCCATGTCGCTGGACTTCCATGTAGTCAACCGCGGTTCGAGTCCTGGACCTGGTGGCTTAAACTCATGCCAGGCTCATATACATGCCTGCCCAAAGATCCTGAGAGGAGAATGGAAAAGAAGGGATTGCGGCATGGCCATACCCTCCTGGGGGGTGATTTCTTGCTTTCTGTCTCTGTCTTTCTGGTGAGTACACATGCCCTATAGCAAAAGCCTCTATTTTAATTTTAAAAAAATATATTGCTGATGTTCTGAAAATATACTTATGGTTTACGTTTAAAAAATTAATTTGTTACTAGTTTTGAATTAGTTAAGAAAATTGTGATAACTTTTATCTTTCTTTAGAGTAGTGTGCCTATTAGTATTTCTTTTTATTCGGGCATATAATACATTTTGTCATCCCTATTCTATTTTTCTTTTTTAGGTTTTTGCCATAGGGCACCCATTTGCTTACTGGAAAGAGACAACAAGAAACAGTGAGAGGGAAAGTGAGAAGTCGCTCCCTGGGGGGCGGTGCCACCATGCCATAGTTCTTTCTCTTCCATTTTGCTCTCAGGATTTTGGGCATGCATGCACACAACAGAACTTGCACCACAGTCGCCCCTGTGAAAGTCTGGTGCCTTAACCACCATGCCACCTGCTTGTACCAGTCTTCCCTAGTTTTGAGTGTTATTAATTGAATTAACTTAATCACTAAAAATAGTGCACGTATATCTTGAATTATTTATATTATAAATGTAGTAGAATTTATTAGTCTTGTATTTTAGGTACAGGATTTGATGAGGAGTCAGCAGTTCTTGGTGCAGGACGAGAGTTTGCACTAATGAAAACAGCAAATGGAAAGGTAAATTACTGTTTATAGATTAAAATTAACATTCTCTATTTTTAAAAATAGTCCAATCTGTTGATTAGTTTATATAGTTTACATGTTTAGGCATAATCATACATGTTTAGGCATAATCAGTTTTTAAATTTTTATTTAAATTTTTTTATGTGTTAAAATTTTATTCATGTTATAATTAGTATTATGAAAGAAAATTGTGACATTTAATTATGAAACTAATTTTATTAATTTGGAGTAAATTCTCATTTTGTGTTTATTTTACTGAATTAATTAATTAATTATTATTTATTTTAAAAATTTGTAAATTTATTTAAGTATGTAGAAATATACAGATTACAAGTAGGGAAAAGAAGGCGCATGTATAAGTAAGTAATAGATTGTAGAGGTCAATCTATAGAGATAGAAGCTTCTATCTAATGGGTGCAAAGACAAAGTAAGATAAAAGAATGCTGAAAGTTGAAGTTGTTAGGCAAATCTAGCACTTTGCATGTTGATTTTTATAACTGGGAAAAGTAAATTGAGAATTTTCTGTTGTGAGATTAGAACATATTTATGGAAATAAATACAAATATGAAAAATTGTAAGTATCCTGAATACATATGTAAAAAACTATTATGAATTGTGTTCTTTTGGCAAAATAATACCTTGTTTAGTTCACAGAAATTGAAGAGTAAAAGAACAGTTTGGGTTCTTATATTTGTTTTTAATGAATAAAGAGGTTGTTTTCCTTCCTCATCTAAAACCTGGTACACTACTTCAAAAGGTTTAATTCCTTTTTGTTTTTTTTTTAATATGTAAGATATATTACACTGGCAAATACCAGAGTCTTGGAATCAAACAAGCCTTCCCTTCAGCAGGCAAATGGGTTGAGCTACCAACAGCAGGAAAATGGGTTGAGCTACCAATTACAAAATCTCCAAAGATAGTACACTTCTCAGTTGGACATGATGGCTCTCATGCCCTCTTAGTTGCGGAAGATGGAAGCATTTTCTTTACAGGTTCTGCTAGTAAAGGAGAAGATGGAGAGTCAAGTAAGTTGTCTGATCAACTTGGCATTTAGTAAAAATTATGTGAAATTTATTTGCATGTAGCATGTCAATTTCAATAACACCAGCCTTAACCTTGTTAGTAGAGAAATTTACATTGGGACCTATTGAAGGAATGATTATGGTATCCTATACAATAAAGAAATTGATTGCTGATTTCGTACTAGAGGTTCATATTCATGAATTTTTATGCTCTGAGAGTATGTGGCTATTGATCTGAGAATATGTTTATTCTGTTATGTCATTTGATATTTTTTTTAAAACTTATTTACTCCAATAGGTTATTTTAAGAAATTCAAAACTTTGGAAGGGATATATATTTCAGAATAAAGGTAAACTTGGTGTAACCTTGTTTAATAGTATCAATTACAGATTTTTCAGTGTAGTAGTGAAAAAGTAAACAGTTTTGTTTATCTCTTCTATTTTCTATTACTGTACAGAGTCCTCTAAAATGTCATTTTTCTCTTTTCGTAACTTTTCATAAACTTATATGTAGTAGTATATTGTAGTAGTATCTCATAGGGATTAGGTTTTAAAGTCAACATATGATAAAAATAATGTGAAAATGAAAGTACCTTGAAAAAAATCCCTTAAAATAACCATTAAGTCAGTTTTTTCTTCTGACTTTGAAGGACACTGTTCTTTCTTTGCTTAAGCACTAGACAAAATATGTGATGTACATATGTATTCGATCATATTATATGAAAAATGCCTAGTATCTTCAACCCCAACATGGCATTACATTTTTATTCTGAAAGGTATTTAGGATCTAGGGTCAACTGAGGAAATAGCAATTGATGTTTTCCATCTTTTGCTTATTTCAAGGATTTAGTTTTTGAAAGCAGAGGCTCCTTGAATCACTCACATTTAAATTTTTTCTCTCCTTCCACTTGTATATCTCCCTTCCTTGCAGTTTCTCACTAACTTAATAGATATATATTGAGTAAATGGAGAACTTATTTGACTTTCCAGGATGTAGTATAAGAATACATGAGTATGTTTATTTTGGTGTAAAAAATATTGGGGAAATCCAGACATAATTTTTTATAATTTTTTCCACGAACTTTTTGAAGACCCTTTTTAATGATAGAATAATGTTGATAATAGAAAAGCTAATCCAGAGATTGCCCCCACTACCACCATCAAAATTTGATAGAAGACTGGTGTTTCCCATTGTTAATTTCAGTGCACTGTGAAGATGGAGAATCTGTCAATGATAGTCTAAATATGAATTGACTCATTTAAATTAACATATGGGAAAATAAGAATAAAATGTGGCATAAATATAGAGTGTGTTTTTTTCTTGAGCTTTATATATAAGCCACTAATATTATTATCATTTATACCTAGATGTCTTAGATTAATTTTAATTGTGTGTATTTTTTTTTAAGCTAAGAGCAGACGGCAATCAAAACCTTATAAACCTAAAAAGATAATTAAGATGGAAGGAAAGATTGTGGTATATACAGCCTGCAATAATGGAAGTAGTTCTGTTATTTCTAAAGATGGAGAACTATACATGTTTGGAAAAGATGCCATTTATTCTGATAGTTCAAGTAAGTTTTAAAAAAAAATAGCTTAAATATCATGGGGGCTGCATGGTATTGCACCAGTAAGACATACTGCTCAACAAGGCAGTCTCACAATGGGAAGATTCCTAGTTCAAGTCCAGTAACCTCCCTTAGTATATCTGGCATGATCCAGGACTGGCTGAGACTGAAGGTGGACAGTGGCATGAAGACCCCTTTTAGGGGTACCTGCTCTCTTTTACTCACCCACAGAATAAGAAACTTTGGAAAAAAGGAAACCACAATTAGTGAAGTTTCTTATTGGAAGTTTAAGAGATTGTCTCACTCTGGGGAAATGACACATACAGAACGTTTGTAGCGTTTAATTACTAAGTTGAGATGTACCCAAGTGTTACATGAACTGGCTTAATGTAATACCTAGATTCTTAATTGACTGCAGTTGTCAGAATGAATCAAAATATTAGAGTGGATCTGTTTACCGCTTGACTTAGGCTGATAGAAATTTATGCATTTATTTAACATATATTTATTGAGCATTGCCTAAATGTAAGGGATTGCTGGACCAGACAGATAGGGTCTCTGCCATTTTGAACATCTGAGAGACAGTTGGGTATTATAGAATATGAATATTACAGAAGTGTGGCTTAAGAGTTATGAATATAGACTCACATCTTACCAACATTTGTAGTTGGGTAACAGTTTTTTTAACCTTTCAAAGCTTTCTTTTTGTTTTGCCACCTGCAAAAAAGGGGCTACTGATAGTACTTACTTCATATGGTTGTTATGAATATTGTAGGAGAAAATGCTGAAGAAATGCTTACCACGGAGCCCAGCACATGTAACATCTCAGTATATGTCAGCAGGTGCTGTTAATTATTATAAATACTACTATTGCATATACACACATCTTTCCAACTATTAAATACGGGAAGTGTACATTTTTGAGGGATAAGTAACAAAAAGATTTAAACTAGTACTGGAGGACTTCAATAAACTTAGGGGAAATGGAATTAAAATGTGAAATTTTTTGTGCAAAAAACTTTAAAATCCATGTGCAGTTGTTTTGTGATACACATTTTCAGTGAACTTTTTAAATACCCCTCATGAAAAACAAGGCCACCTTAAGGAAATAATATCTAAGTGATTAGTGTAGAACAGTTTTCTGAGGTGTGATAGAAGAGTAATATATTGTTTGTAACTTTAAAAAAAAATTTTGCCTAAGGGTGCATGTGCTGACAGGAGAGAGACTGAGAAATGGAGAGACAGACAAAGTGAGAAAGTCTTCCCCTGGCCTGCCTGGGGACATGAGATGGTCATGTCTCAATCCCTCCCCATTTCTCCCTCCTTTTGGGATTTTTAGGAACAAAAGCACATGTGCCAGGTATGTTTTCCAAGCTGCTGGGTCCAGACCCAAACTGCTCAGTCCGCTGTGGGGGATCCAGCTGCCTTAACCACCATGACACCAACTGGTCCTATTTGTAATTTAAACAGATACTTTTGAGGGTTTGTTTTACTTTGTTTTGTTTTTTTAAAGGTTTTTGCCATACAGCAAGTGTGCTGCTGGAGAGGAGACAGACAGAGACAATAAGAGGGAAAGTAAGAAATCACCTCCCAGGGGCATGGTCATGCCACAGTCCCTACTCCATGGGTATGCATGCACATATGCCCAGCATGATTTTCAAACCACAAGGACCATTACTTGAACTGTAGTTGAGTCCACCACCTTAACCACCATGCCACCTATTGGCTCCAATGCTTTTGAGTTTTTAGAAGGCCTTTTATTTTAATATACTTTGGAAAAATATTCAACAATCTTTGGTATTTACTATTAGTACTACTTGATAAAGGTTAACAGTGCTTCTGTCAATTTTGGTGCAGAAAATATCAAGAAGGTGATGCGAATGGCACTTGGATATGACAAGTGTAATGAAAGTAGTATGATGTGTAGGAACTAGCTGTTTACGAAGTTGTGGAAGGAAGGGTTCATTCTATGTCAAAATGGACTGAAAAATACTACTTTAGTTAGTCTTACAGGTTTCTGTCAAAAGAATTACCATTGCAGTGTATTATGGCAAATATTTTACTTCATTTTACTGAGTAAGTCAAAGCAGGTAAAGGAAATTACTGAAGGAGTAGTATGATGTGTAGGAACTAGCTGTTTATGTAGTTGTGGAAGGAAGGGTTCATTCTATGTCAAAATGGACTGAAAAATACTACTTTAGTTAGTCTTACAGGTTTCTGTCAAAAGAATTACCATTGCAGTGTATTATGGCAAATATTTTACTTCATTTTACTGAGTAAGTCAAAGCAGGTAAAGGAAATTACTGAAGGTATCTTTTGTGCTTTGACCAGAAAGTTTGAGAATTGCTGGTGCTTTTGAGTTCTGTTGAGGGGTTTTGACATTTAGATCAACCATTCAGGAGATACAAGCTTGTGGTAATGGTGCATTAAAATTCGTCCCAAGACTAGATGATAATATTTTAAGATTGATTGAAGCTATGTTACAAAGGTAATTTGGTGATACCCTGCCAGTCTTTTGGGTCACTCATTTTTCATCTTGATAAGTTATTTTGCCTCAAAAATAAAAAGTTCTGTGTTGATATAGTTCTTTTACTAAGCTCAGAAGGGCTTCTGTTGTTTTTACCAAATGTATATCTTTCCTGTAGGTTTGGTAACCGATTTGAAGGGCCATTTTGTAACCCAGGTAGCTATGGGCAAAGCTCACACTTGTGTTTTAATGAAGAATGGAGAAGTTTGGACATTTGGTGTAAATAATAAAGGGCAGTGTGGACGAGATACTGGGGCTATGAACCAAGGAGGAAAAGGTAGGTGTTTAATTTCTGGAAATTAAAATTAATATTTTATCTTTTTATTAGTTTTTCAGAACAACATAGTGGAAAATGTTGCTCTTTTCAAAATGAGTATCTCTTTGATTTCATACTTAGAATTAGGAAAACCACTGAATTTCTTATTTATTTGATGATAATTATTGGTAAGAGTATATCATTGGAAAACTTGAATATACTATAGTTCTTTCATTTCTGAGCAAATAAGCTGACTTATGTGTTTTTCTAAACTGTACATAAAATATAATAGTACCTCTTTAATTTAACATTTTTGGTAACTAAATTATTTCAGAAATGTAAATTTTCCAAACTCTTTGTTATCAACTTCTTTTATACCATACATTAATAGTTTTAACCATTTTTGTTCGTAGTCTTTCTGGCAAATACTATTTTTGTATTTAACAGCATGTGCTGTTTCATTTAATCTGTTTTGATTAAATTTGACAACTAAAAATGATGTTTATGAATATCTGCCCCTTTAACAGGAAAATAGTAAATTGTAGAAGTATTGTCATAGTATCCTTTGCCCCTACTCTGAGGCTATTACTGAAGGGAAGAAAGGGGTTTAGTCTTTGATTGCCCTCTTATTGTGATCTTCTTCTTATTATTATTTTAAATTACTTAATTTGCATTTTATCATGTCTTATAGTATACATTTCTTTTTCCAACACAAATACCATGCATGTCAGTCAAGGTAAGGATATTAATGTATACATTGTCATCAGCAAATAGTTTCTTATTTTTTGTCAATTAAGCATATTTTTACCTGTTTTTTTCTCCCCCACTCCCTTCCATACTAAACTTTTTTTCCCACATTTTATTGATTCACAAAAGATCTTAAAGTATTGACAAAGCCAGAATCTAGTGACAAGTGCCCTGTAATGTTCTTCTGAAACAATTTTTTTTCCTTTCTCGACTCCCCATTTTACTAAAGAGAGGGATAAACTAACTTATTTGCAAAAAATAAAATTAGGTTCTAATGCTCAATTTGGTCTGTTATTTGCACAAAGCCCCATAAGAATTCAATTTCTGATGCAAAGCAAAAGATACTATTGTATTACTGAACTTATGTTAATAACCATTCTGCCACAAAATAAGAACGCTCACAAATATTTTTTCCAATTGCAAAGGGGTCAGGAAGGGAGGAAAGTTTATGTTTCAATTTTTTAAATTCTTTTTTTAATGAATTGTTGAACCCAACAACTCAAAACAAAACAAAACTCCTTAAATCTGGAAGACAAAACATAGAAGAAAATCTGTAATGTTTTAGAAAAAGTCATAAAATTCTTATTTCACCAGTTCATTCTTGTGTAATCTCTCTTTTGTGGAATTTACAGTGTTACTGTGGTCTGACCTTTCTGTTAACATTCAACATTATTATTGGTATTTCAGAACTTGTCCCTACCATTAAGTTGGCCTTTTTCATAGTCATTTTTTGTCCTCTTCTTTGTCTTTGGTTTTCCTGGTATAGTACTGCCTTCAGAACTTCTAAAAGAGTTCATCTGGTGTTGGTAAATTCTTTCAGGTTTTGTTTGTCTGAGAATTTATTATCTTTTCTTCCCACATGAAGGATCATCATGCCAGATATAGTATTTTTGGTTGAAACTGTTTTTCACTTAACACTTTCAATATATTTTTCCATTCCCTACTTGCCTTGTTTCTGATGAGATGTCCAATGTTAGCCAGATAGGATGACCTTTGTAGATAACTTGATGTTTTTCTCTTGCCAATTTTAGTATCTTTTCTCTTTTAGTCAATCTTGCTATGGTGTGCCTTGGAGAAGATCTTCTTCAGTTAATTCTGTGTGGGGTCCTTTGTACTTCTTGGATCTGGATATTTGAATGGCTCTCTAGGTTTGGAAAGTTTTCTTCTAGGATTTCATGGAATAGATTATTAATGCCCTGATTAGGTTCTTCACCTTCTGGGATACCGATTATCCAGATGTTTGGGTGTCTGATGGTATCTAGTATTACTTGTATGTTATTCTCATTTTGGGGAGTTATTTTCTCAGTCTTTTTGATGAATTTTTCTAGTTCAGAGGTTCTATCTTCTATATCTGAGATTCGATCTTCTGCGTGATCAAATCTACTTTTAATACTTTCAAGGGAGGTTTTGATTTCCTGTATTACAGCCTTCATCTATAACAGTTCTGTTGGATTTTTTTTATGGTGTATATTTCCTCTTTCAGATCATGGAATAAATTCCTCACTTCCTGGAACTCATTGTTCATTTTCTAGAGTTTGTTGTCTCTCTTCTCTTGCATCTCTGTTAGCTTTGTTATTATGAATATCCTAAATTTTTTATCTGACATTTCCACGAGTTCCACTGTACTGTCTGTGGATGATGAATGGCTGTTCTTAACCTTTGGGGAAGAGATATTTTCTTGATTTCCCATATTTCTTGTGCCTCTGCAGTCGTGGTTTATGATCATCTGATAGATTATACGTTACTTTCTACCTACTAGGAGTTAATTCTGAATGTTAGAGGCATGCAGAAGGAGATATCCTGTAATTTTTCAGCAGTTCCATTTGCCTGATCTTCATCAAGCAACCTGTACTTTTGTCAGTGGAACTGGATATTACAAAGGCCTCACAGTTTCAAGGAAATAGGGACACCTGGGCTGAGCTACAGGGTTTAAAGTATTAAGATGTTTCGCTACTATGCACCTAGATCTGCCTAAACACTCAATGTGTGGAGGTGAGAAACAAGGTGAGAAAGTGAGGTAAAAGAAAGGAAAAAGGACAAAAAAAAAAAGAAAAGAAAAAAGAATGAAAAGGGGAAAACTTATTTAAGAAAAAAAAGGCCAGAAATTAGACAAGAAACAGATTTAAAATATATAGGGACCAGCAGTTAGCATAATGGCATGTTGCTGGACTCCCATGTAGTCAACTGTGGTTTGAGCCCTGGGCCCAATGGCTTAAACTCACACCAGGCGCGTGTGCATGTGTGCCCAAGATCTTGAGAATGGAAAAAGGATTGCAGCATAGCCATCCCTCCTGTTGGGGGGCGGGGGGGTGTGATTTCTCGCTTTCTGTTTCTCTGTCTCTCTCTGTCTTTCTGGTGAGTGCATGCACCCTATAGCAAAAAACCTCTCAAAAAATTACGTATGTGTATATATGTGTGTGTGTGTGTGTGTGTGTGTGTGTATTATATATGTATACGAGAAAAATTTTGAGAGAAAGGGAGGAGAGACAGAGACAGAAAGAAGACAGAGACCATCCTATGTAGCTTTATGCTTGGCATTGGGTTGGAAGGAGGGGTTTGAGGCAGAGGCTTTTTCAGGTTAAAGGGACAGGGCTAGGCCTACCTCAAATGCACAGGGATTCTGAAATTAGCTAGAGAAAGAAGAGGTCAGAGACAAGATACAGTACCTACAGATTTTTTAAAAGAACATATATGTATATTAGAAAAATTTGGAGAGAATGGAGGTGGAAAGAAAGTGACAGAAATATGACAGAGACCACCTTTTGGCTTTTCACTGAGTGTTGGGCTGGAAGGAGGGGTTTGGGGCAGAGGCTTTTTTGGTTGAAAGGGGCAGGGCTAGGTCCATCTCAGATGCACAGGGATTATGGCTTTTCACTGGGTGTTGGACTGGAAGGAGCTGATCTTATTATTTTCATTTTTAAATTTTTAGTCTTTCTACTTCATTCTTGCTCTAAACTTTTACTTCTAGCTGCTGTGAGTATCTCAATACCTTTGATTTTCAATGTCTGTTTTTCTTTTTTTAATTTTATATAGCCTGGAGTATAAGATAATGTATGCCTATTGTAAGAATTGAGCATTGGGTTGTTCTTAAAGTACCAATAGTTTTGATTAATAAGCTCTGCATAAGTTAACGAAAGCAAATTTATCTCGTTGGGGGCTTTCTTGGTGACAGATTCATTTGGATCTTATAAACCCACCATTTTTTTCCTTTGTCTTATTCACATCTATATATGCCTGTGTATGTATGAATATATATGTATTTAAAATAGATCAGTTTTTGACCTGCAGCAGTGGTACAGAAGGTATATTGCCACTGTATGATGCTGAAGTGAGCTGGAGGGAGGGCTTGGGGTTCGTATCCTAGGTGGACCTGGACATGCTTGGCGTGTCATTTGCATGTCTGTGATCCTGGTTGGCTGGAAGGCTGGGAAAGGAGTGTGTCCAGGCAAGAGCCTGTTCCCCTCCCACAACCTCTTCTGATGAAATTACTAATTAAACTTTAAAAAAATAAGTTTTTAAAAGAGCAAACCTGTTCGAGTGTCGAGTTTAAAAAAAGGGAGAACAAAGAAAAAGGATTATTTCAAAATGGAAAACACCTTTCTTTTTGTTAAATTAGTGAACTATAGTTTTAGATAATATTTGTTAGAACAAAGAGGAGAAAAATCAGTTTTGTCTCTATATATTATATAAAAGTATATTCAGATTATGTCTTATAGGAGGTCTGAACTAAGTTGTTTCTTCATTATTCTGAAACTCTAGTAAAAATTGGGTATAGATTTGTACTCATAGTCTTGGAGGGTTTTATAATGCTCTGTTAGAAAACAAATGAGTAAAGGAAGACACATAAGAATTAATATAGATTGTAGAGTCATAAAGAACATAAAAGGATTTTTTAAAGTTTTTTTTAAACAAGAAAACTATAGAAAAATACTGAGATTCATAGGAAGTGACTTCTAAACTGAATTTTGAAGGCTAAAAGGAATATCTCTGATAGATAAGGTAGAGAGAGTCATCTTGTAAATGAAGAAGGGAGAGGCAGGAGGGGCAATGAGCAAGGCCCTGAGTGTGTGAAAAGACAAAAGATGTTTGGAAAGTAGAAGAAATTTTGGCTCAGATGGAATGTAGTTTGCGTGGAAGAAACGAGATTGGAGAAAATTGGGAGCCAAATTGTGACCATCTCTTGCTGTGAAGTTTTGTTCATCTAAGGATTTTGGAACGCAGCCTGATTTGTGAAGATTTGTAAATTGTGAAGTTGTAGGATCATGTGCGTGTTTTAGGAACCTGACGGCTAGCAGTCTAAAAAGATTTAAAGGCATGACTAACAGGCTCATCTAGGAGATGTGATTGACAATAGCCTTCCCTGCCTTCCTCTTGTAGAAAGGAAATAGGTGAGCATTTACTGATGGTCCCTAAATGAAAACTTATTACTCTTTTTTTTTCCGCTGGGAAGGTGGGGGGGAGGTTTTTGCAATAGGGCTCGTGTGCTTGCCAGAAAGACAGAGACAGAGACAGAAAGCGAGAAATTACCCCTCCAGGGGGACGGCCATGCCATAGTCCCTTCTCCTTCATTCTCCTCTCGGAATTTTGGGCATGCATGCACATACACCTGGCATGAGTTTAAGCCACTGGGTCCAGGATTCGAAATGCAGTCAACTACATAGGAGCCCAGCAACATAGCCATTATGCCAACTGCTGGTCCTGTTACTCTTATATTACAGCAGCATTCCTTTGTATGAGCACTTGATCTTATGCTTTTCATTTTAAATTGGGAAATATAATTACTTTTTAGACAGGGGAATAATCTACATAAAAAAGTTATAAATTTATCTGTCCAATAGGGTTTGGAGTTGAAAACATGGCAACAGCAATGGATGAAGACCTGGAAGAAGAACTAGATGAAAAAGATGAGAAGTCCATGATGTGCCCTCCAGGCATGCACAAATGGAAGCTGGAGCAGTGCATGGTGTGCACAGTGTGTGGAGACTGTACAGGCTATGGAGCCAGCTGTGTCAGCAGTGGGCGTCCAGACAGAGTCCCAGGAGGGTAAGGACTTGATTGCTATTGAAGAAAACGTACTGAACACATCTCTTTGCAAAATTATCCCATAGCGTATCTATTACTTATTTTTTAAAGGCATATTGGTATATACCTGTAGTTCTTACAATTATTTTCTGTTACAGTAAGTTCTCATTTAGCATCATCTTTAAGGTTGTTTTTCTTTCATTTGAACCTTTTTTTATTTTAGAGAGATTTTTGCTATAGGACACGTGCACTTGCTGGAGAAAGAGAGAGAGAGAGAGACAGAGAGACAGAAAGCAAGAAATCACTACCCCCCCCCCACGCCAGGGTGATGGCCATGCCTCAGTCATCTCTTCATTCTCTCAGAATCTTGGGTTATGCATGTACAGGCCCAGGATCTTGCATTATGCATGTACAGGCCCAGCATGACTTTTAAGCCTCCGGGTTCAGGATTCGAACTGTGGTCAACCTACATGGTAGTATAGCTATGCAATCATTACACCATCTGCTGGTTCCTCGAATCATTATTTTAAAACAGGTCATAAATTTCTATAGGGGTTGGGGTATGTCTTTATTTGCCTTCTTTTCCTAAGCCTACTTAATGCCAGTTATCTTTTTATGTTGAACATGATTTTTTTTTGAGTTAATATCATATATAATACGAGATTAGGAATATATCGTTTTCTTGTAAATTAAATTTACTGTTTATGACTTTAGAAATTTTAGGTACTCTAAAGTTGCATGGCTATTATTACATGTGTAAACTAAATAAAACACATTTTTTTTTTCAGGGTTCTATATTTTTGTCAGTTTAAAGTTAATATGTGAGTTTGGCAAAGTAAGAATGCAGGTTTTGCCCTAGAACATGAGGGAGAATTTTGAATCTAATTTTTATATTGCCAGTTATAACCAATAGAACATAAGGGGGGACCAGCCGTTAGTATAATGGCTATATCACTGGACTTCCATGTAATCGACTGTAGTTCGAATCCTGGACCCAGTGGCTTAAAACAGGTTGGGCGCGTGTGTGTGCGTCCTCAAGATCCCGAGTGGAGAATGGAACAGAAGGGATTGCAGCATGGCCATCCTTCCTGGGGGGGGTGATTTCTTGCTTTTTGTCTCTGTCTCTCTCTGTCTTTCTGGTGAATGCATGTGCCCTATAGCAAAAACTTCTCAAAAAAAAGAAAAAGAAAGAAAAAAGAAAAGAAAAAGAACATGAGGGATGTCCTTTGTAAGGTAAATTTTCTATTGGCTGATTTGAGAATCAAGGTGTGGAAATTTTATGAAGAAAAACCCAGAGTGAGGACCACCACTGCTGCATCTCTGACCTTTCTGTTAGTCAGCTTTTTGGTAGTCAGGTACTTCTTCCCAAATATCTAGTTTTTGTTTAGTTTTGTTTTGTTTTGTTTTTGAGAGATTTTTTTGCTATAAGGTGTGTGTCCTTGCCAGAGACAGACAGAAAGCGAGACCCCCCCCCCCCGCAGCAGAAAGTGAGAAATCACCCCCCAGGGGGGAATGGCCATGCTGCAATCTCTTCTCATCCATTATCCTCTTGGCATCTTGGGTGCACGTGCGTACACACACACACACACACCTGGTGTGAGTTTCAAGTTGCCAGGTCCAGGATTTGAACCATGGGCAACTACGCAGGAGTCTAGCGACATAACCATTACACCATCAGCGGGTCCCAATATCATCTGATTCTATTAAGAGTTTGTAGGTTTAATCTCAGCTTATTATAGTTAAATGGATCATATTAATAGGACTTTAAGGCTTTAGAAATGTGATTTTTTTTTAGAAATAAATTTTCTTTATTAGCATAAGTAAAATATTTTTACTCTATCAAAGGGTAATATTTATTCTTTAGAGCTCTATGTTTGGTTCTCTGTTCTATTTTTGTGCACTCTTATTTTTGAATTTTATTTGGATACAGAAATATTCTAAATAATGTTAAAAAAAAGAAAACTTTAGACCAATATCCCTGATGAGTACAGATGCAAAAATTCTCAATAAAATACTAGCAAGTCATATTCAACAACATATTTAAAACGATTATACACCATGGCCAAGTAGACTTTATTCCAGGGATGCAAAGGTGGTTTAACATGCGCAAATCAATAAATGCAATATATCACATTAACAAAAGGAATGATAAAAACCATATCATATCAGACAAAGCATTTGATAGAATACGAGGGTCCAGCAGATGGAATAGCAGTTATGTGCTAGAATCCCAAATAGCCAGTCGTGGTTTGAGTTCCAGACCTGGTGACTTGAAAATCATGCATGTGTATATGTGTGCCCAAGATCCCAGAAGGAGAATAGAGGAGGAGGGATTGTGATGTGGCCATCCACTCTGGGGATGATTTCTCTTTTTCTCTCTCTCTGGTGAGCACTCATCTCCTAAGGCAAAAACCTGTTTAAAAAGAAAAAAAGTTTAAATTTACCTTTCTAAATCTCTTTTAAACTATTTTTATTAAAATTCATTTTCTCTTGTCTCCGAACTTAAGCAATTGGTCTATATCATAAATGGATCTCTGAATTTTCAGGTCCATTCTGAAATCATTTTTTATTTTCTGGTGCTCTTTTTCCATAGAGGCAGTTTTTTTATTTTCACAAAATCCAATTTGCCTGGTTTTTCTTTTGTTGCCTTTTCCATCACCAAGTCTAATGTCATGAAGTGTTTGTCTTGTGTTTTCTTCTGAGTATCTTTATAGTTTTAGTTCTTTGATCCATTTAGATCTTTGGCCCATTTTGGGTTAATTTTTATATATAGCATTCAGTAAGAGTCTGGTTTTACTCATTTACATATAGATATCCAGTGTTCTCAGCACTATGTTTTTTTTTTTTTTTTTTTTTTTTAAAGACTGTCCTTTCCCTATTGAATGGTCTTTACACCCTTGTCAAAAAATCCTTTGACCTGGGCCAACCTATGGACTGGTGGTTAAGGCAGCTAAACCCCACAGCTTGACCACAGAGTTTGAGTCCTGGACATGGTGGATTGAAAAAACATCAGGCACGTACATATGTGCCTAAAATCCCAGCAGATCAAGGGATGGAAGAAGAGAGATTGTGGCAATTCCCATGAGAGGTGCTTTCTTTATCTCCCTCTCTTGCTGTTTCTTTCTGGTGGGCATACACACCACCATCTAGAAAAAAAAATTATTTGACCATATAACCATTCACTTGTTGATACTCATTCCTGTGTTTTTTAACTGACTTCTCTCCATGTACCCAGCCCCTACCTTGTGCAGATTGTTCATTATTAGTGGTTAGAAATGCAAGTCTTGAGGACAAGCAGGGGGCGTGGTGGTTAAGGACACTGGACACTCCCACATGGCTGACTGCAGTTTGAGTCCCAGACCTGGTGGCTTGCTTTCTCACTTTCTCTCTCTCTCTCTCTCTCTCTCTCTCTCTATGTATTTCTCTGGTCAAAATAAAAATAAATTAATGAATAAATAAAGTTAAATGAATAATTCTTAAAAAAAAAAAGAGAGAGAAAGAAAGAAATGCAACTTTGGGCTCACCCTGTTGCCTTATGGTTAAGGGAGCCAGTCGCACCTGACTGACCATTAGTTCAAGTTCCAGTCCCAGTGACTTAAAAAACTGCCTGTACATATGTGTTCAAACTCCTGACAGAATGGAGAAATGAAGGGGAAGGGATTGCAGCATGTTCACACCCCATTAGAGGGTGCTTCCTCCACTCCTTTTCTTTTTCTCTATCTCTCTCTGGTGAGTGCATATGCCCTCTGGAAATTTTTTTGAAAAAGAAAGAAATGCAACAGATTTCTGTGTGTTGGCATTGTATCCTGCTGCATTGCTGAACTTATTATTTTTTTTTTTGGAGAGATTTTCGCTAGAGGGCCCGTGCGCTCGCCAGACAGACAGAGAGAGACAGAGAGACAGAAAGTGAGAAATCACCCCCCAGGGGGTATGGTCACACCGCAATCCCTTCTCCATTCTCCTCTCGGGATCTTGGGCACCCGGCGTGAGTTTTTTAAGCCACCGGGTCCAGGACGCGAACCGCAGTCGACTACGTGGGAGTCCAGCAACACAGCCATTACGCTAACTGCTTATACCCCTTATTAATTATTTCTATGGGTTTATGTGTGTGTGATTTTTAGAGTTTTCTACATATGAGTTATATCATCTGTGAATGAAGGTAATTTTACTTCCTTCTTTTAAATTTCAATTACATTTTTTCCTGGCCCAAATGCTTTGTCTAGAATTTCCAGTACAGTGTTAGATAGGAGTGGTCAGAATGGACTTTCTTGTGTTACTCCTTCCTGATCTTAAAGCAAAAATTTCAGCCTCTCACCTTTGTGATATTCTTTGTGAGTTTTTCAAATATGGATTTATGTTGAAGTAGTTTTCTTTTATTCTTGGTTTGTTGAGTGTTTTTGTAACGAAAGGGTTGAATTTTGTAAAATGATTTCTCTGTGTCAATTGTGTTTTTTTCTTTCATTCTGTTAATGTGGTATATTAACATTGATTTTCATATGTTGCAGTGTATACTGCGTTTAATATGCTGCTGAGTTTGATTTATTAGTATTTTATAGAGAATTTTTATATTAGCGTATCTAAAGGATATTGGTCTGTAGTTTTTCTGCTTTTTATTTTTTATCTTCTTATAATGCCTGTTTGGTATCAAGGTAATTCTGTATTCATCAGGTGACTTTATATGTACTTTTTTCGGGACCAGCAGTTGGCGTAATGACTGTGTTGCTGGACTCCCACGTAGTCGACTGCGGTTCGAGTCCCAGACCCCGTGGCTTAAACTCACACTGGGTGCGTGTGCATACGTGCTCAAGATCCCAAGAGGAGAAAGGAGGAGAAGGGATTGTGGTGTGGCCATCCTCCCGGGGGGAAGGGGGGTGATTTCTCATTGTCTATCTCTGTTTCTTTCTGTCTGGTGAGCGCATGTGCCCTGTAGCAAAAACCTCTTAAAAAAAAAAAAGATGTATTTTTTTTCTAATTTTTGGGATAAGTTTGAGAAAAAAATCATATTGTAAACACTATTTTTAATATAGCATTTAGGAAATATAATTATGTCATAGTTTCATCTGGTAGTGTGGTTCTCCAAGTTATCCATAATACTTGTTTTTAAAAATGAGAAATTTCACAGGGTGCCTAGCACCTGCTATGTCTTTAGCCTGCTGCCAGCAGATTCTTCCTCTCCTACCTCCAAAAAACTGAATAACCCAGGGCCCAGTGAGGCTGTCAGAAGTATTTTTTTTTTTTTTAAAGGGAGGTTTTTGTGATAGGGTGCATAGACTTACTGGAGAGTCAGAGACAGAGAGACAGAAAGTGAGAAATCACCACCCCCCCTCCCTCCCCCCACCAGGGGGATGGCCACACTACAAACAATCCCTTCTCTTCTGTTCTCTTCTTGGGATCTTGGGCATGCATGCACACGTGTCCAGTGTGATTTTAAGCCACCGGGTCTGGGACTTGAACCACAGTCAACCACATGAGAGTCCAGTGATGAAACCATATCACCATCTGCTGGCCCCAAGGCTGTCAGAAGTTTTTAAGGACTGATTTAGCAAATAACACTAAAGCTATGACTCATATGTCTATAAAATATGTGACTAAGAAGTTAGTTCACCAACTTCTCTAACCAACCTCTGGGAGTGTGTTTTCTTTTTTTAGTTACAAACAAGTGTTGCAAGTGATGAAATTTATGTTACATGCTTTTTTTAGTAGTGACTTCTATGACAGCAGAGCAGTTTGAATCCATTTTTGGTAGTAACATACCAGTTATGCTTAGTGGGAGCTTAATAAATTGTTTCTAATTAATCATTTATCCATACCTTTTTTTTAAAAAAAAGAAATCAGTATCCTAATTTAAAGAAGTGATTTCATTGCTGACTAATTTTACTTCATTTCACATGTTGAAAAGAAGTTCTAGGTAAGAGTTTTAAAGAATAAGTAAGGATTTCAGTGTCTTTTTTTTTTTAAGGATCTGTGGTTGTGGTTCTGGAGAATCTGGCTGTGCTGTATGTGGCTGTTGCAAAGCCTGTGCAAGAGAGTTGGATGGTCAAGAGGCAAGACAAAGAGGAATTCTTGATGCGGTGAAAGAAATGATACCTTTAGATCTTCTTTTGGGTAATTTGATTGCTTATATTAAACATATTGTCTTCATCTGAATTCTGAGAGTTTGAATAATTTCTGTTAGATATTATATTTGTTAAATACAGTTAAATACAAATAAATATTATAATTGTTAAATTAAGATATTAATATATGCAATACACTGCTCCTATGATAACTGACAGTACGATTTTTATTAAGGGATAAGTTTTTTTTCCCCAAGAATTCTTTTTTTTTCTTTTTTTAAACTTTTAAAAAATGTATTTATTTATTTAATTCCATTTGTTATTATTATTTCTTAATTTGACCAGAGAGAGAAAGGGAGAGAGAAAAAGTAAGCCACCAGGTTTGGTACTCGAACCGCAGTCTGCAAGGTAGGAATCCTGCACCTTTTACCACCATGGCACCTGCTGGCTCTCCCAAGAATTTTTGCAGTAAAAATAATTGGTGTTTTAGACAACATGTTTGCTTTTACTTTCTTGAATGTTGTATAGTTCTGTCATAACTATTATATAAATATGTTTGTTTGTTTGTTTTTTGAGAGTTTTTTTTTTTTTTTTCTTGCTATAGGGCACATGCGCTCACCAGACAGAGACAGACAGAGATAGAAAGCGAGAAATCACCCCCCAGGGGGATGGCCACACTACAATCCCTTCTCCTCCATTCTCTTCTCGGGATCTCGAGCACACACGCACAGTGTGCCTGGCATGAGTTTAAGCCACCAGGTCCAGGATTCGAACTGCGGTCAACTACATGGGAGTCCAGCGACATAGCCATTGCGCTAACTCTGGTCCCTGTTTGTTTGTTTTTGACAATCACCCAGCTGTCCCAGTGCCTGGGGTTAACATTGAAGAACATCTACAGTTACGACAAGAAGAAAAACGACAGCGTGTAATTAGAAGGCACAGATTAGAGGAAGGGAGAGGTAAGATGTGGATACCAAAAATTAAAAAAAGTATTTATAAACATCTGTGTTCTTACTTTATACTGAGACCACTTAAAAGTTTAAAGATCGGCTGATTTTATAAGAAATCATTGTGGTTCACCTCCCGGACCCGGTGGCTTAAAACTCACGCCGGGCGCGTGTGCGTGCGTGCCCTAGATCCCAAGAGGAGAATGGAGGAGAAGGGATTGCGGCGTGACCATCCCCTCTGGGGGGTGATTTCTCGCTTTCTGTCTCTATGTCTCTCTCTGTCTGTCTGGCAAGCGCACGCGCCCTATAGCGAAAATCTCTCCAAAAAAAAAAAAAAGGTAAGAAATCATTAAAATTAAAATTAGTGACATTCTGGTAACTGATGAAAATATTTGAGGTGTTTATAATTGTGCTCATAATGCACATTTAATTAACTCACTTAGGTGTTTTATGGTATAAGTCACCATATTAAGAATTGTGCTATAAGTCTAGAATCAATAACTATTAGAAGGACAATTTATTATTTTTTTTTAGAGGTTTTTGCTACTGGGTGTGTGCACTCGTCCAAAAGACAAAGACAGAGAGACAGAAAGTGAGGAATTACCGTACCCCCCCCAGGGGGGATGGCTACACCGCAATTCCTTGTCCTCCATTCTCCTCTCGGGGTCTTGGGCACACACACACACACACACACACACACACACACACACACACACCTGGCGTGAGTTTAAGCCACTGGGTCCAGGACTCTAACTGCAGTTGACTACATGCGAGTCCAGCAACATATCCATTATATCAACTGCTGGTCCCAGCTTTTTTTTGTTTTTTAAGAGAGATTTTTGCTATAGGGCACATGGGCTCACCAGAGAGACAGAAAGCAAGAAATCACCCCTCCGCCCCCCCCCCCGGGTGATGGCCACACCACAGTCCTGTCTCCTTTGTCTCCTCTTGGAATTTTTGGCATACATGCACAAGCGCCCGGCGTGAATTTTAAGCTGCCAGGTCTGGGACGGTTGACTATGTGGGAATCCAGCAATGTAACTGTTATGTCATCTGCTGGTCCCGAGCAAGGACAGCTTTTTAAAACATAAATTTTAAGAAATTGCCCCTCACTTGGACTTTAAATTCATTCATTTAACAGTGGAACAATTATAGTTTATTTTTTTCACTTTTGTTTTCTTAGTTACTTATGATCATTATCATTTGAGCGTAATCCAACCATACTTCCCTCCAAACCAGTGCATAATTGTGGTTTTATGTGTTGTTTTAGAAAAGCTTATTCTCATTATGTTCAAGAAGAGTAAGTTGAAAAATCCAGAGGTGGTGTTTACAAACATACGTTTTCTTTATCTTTTCCTCGGTTTATGGCTATTTCTCAGTCTAAAAAAAGTTTAGCAGTGGCTTTAATTGATACTTAGATTGTTTCTGACAAATAGAGCTAAATATATGTATTACAAAAGCTATTGTTACCCAGTAGCATCTTTTTTGTAGGATTAAGAAAAATTGTTACAGATTTTAGTCCTCTGTGATGTAAAAATCTTAACTAGAAATATTTATTGATACTGCATATTTTGAAACGTATTAGAAATGACATATTTGATATGTGAGATAAACTCATTACCCATGTAACCATCATTACACAATTTTCAAGCTATTCTTCTTTTTAGTGTAAAATAAAGTAATAAAATATATAGTACCTATCATAAATTATATTTTTATTAAATTGAAAATAGGATTGGTACACAAAGATTCTTTATGCTTTGTGATAAGCAATGCTGATTGATACAGGTAATGTTTACTATTGTGTTTGGCTTTGTTTTCATAAAATAATTTCCTTTGAAGGAATTTTAATAGGATTAATGTTTAGACCGTCATTATATAATTTAGTGGGGAAACTGTATTAAATGTTTCTTTGTAAATAGAGTAGAATTTAAGTTCCTTCTGACATAAGTGATAATTCCTTTTATGTTAGTGATACAGTTTGCTTAAGGTTAGTTATTAGTGTGTCTCTTTACTACCATTTTTATTTTTTTTTTAAATATTAGGTTGAGTCATATGAATTGACCTACAGAATGCTTACTATGTTTCAAAGTGTAGCAAATCCTTAAAATATTTGATTACTTGCCTAATGCTGTGTATCTTCTTACTCTTTTTCCCTTCTGAAGAAAAAAGCCATTCTTTTCTAGATGTTGCATATTTTGTTGGCAATAAAAGATCATTAAATTATGCATTGGTAATTTGACAGAATTTAGTAATTGCATTCTTTGGCCATTTTAAAAAATGTGTCATAGGCCTTAAAACATTAGTCATAAACTCCAATCACTTAAAGGTTAAAAAAATCCTCCACTAGTTAAATATTTGAAGAAATTATGTTTTTCTGTCTGCTTTTGCAAACACAGAGTTAGGTTCTGGGCAGTTAGTATATTGAGTCATTGGTAAAGTCATGACACATTTTTGCATAGGAAAACATAATGTCATGACTTTACTACCACCCAATATATTTTTTGACAGATAGGTTTCATTTGTGGTTTTAAATGTATAAGACTTCAATAGAAACACTTCTGATTTCTGGTACACCATAATTTTGTCTCATCCTTATTTTTTTTGGTTGAACTACTTTTCTCACTTATTACTTTCTTTTGTGTTTGTTGAACAGAATATAAAGTAAGTCACTTTTCTTGATGAGTAGGTATCTTTATGGATCATCCAGTAATGGCCATCCTTACTTTGTATGCTTCTGAAATTTAACCAGCATTTAAGCATGTCCTCCCTTTGCAATCACCAGTTACTATAGAATCATGCAGAAGGTCATAGTTTCCATCTAGCTGTATTTCAGGTAGGATAACACTATAAAGTGATGCCTGCTTATACATTTTATTTCTTTGATACAAATACTGTAAACAGTTCTAACCATCCATTTAAAAAAATCAAATTTCAGAATCACATTTAATTACTTTGAAAATCCTATGTTATATTCATTAGAAAATAGTATCCTGATATGACACTTTTATGTCTTGTATTTCTTCTTAGTACTCCATTAAGGCAATTTTATAAGAAAACAAATTTTTATAAGAAATAAAATGATGGGGACCAGCAGTTAGTGTAATGGCTATGTCGCTGGACTCCCACGTAGTCGACCGCGGTTCACGTCCCGGACCCAGTGGCTTAAAACTCACGCCGGGCATGTATGCGTGCGTGCCCAAGATCCCAAGAGGAGAATGGAGGACAAGGGATTGTGGCGTGACCATCCCCCCTGGGGGATGATTTCTCGCTTTCTGTCTCTATGTCTCTCTCTCTGTCTGTCTGGCGAGTGCACGTGCCCTATGGCAAAAACCTCTCCAAAAAAAAAAAAAATTAGATGAACATGGATTGATACCCACACTAGCATAGAAGGATTAATACCAAAATATTAACAGTATTTTTTTCTCAAGATATCAATTTATAGGTAAGTTTTTTTTCTTTTCAATTTGTTTTCTGAATATTCT
>NW_006159443.1:1607955-1609785 GCF_000334495.1 Tupaia belangeri chinensis
AAAATGATGGGGACCAGCAGTTAGTGTAATGGCTATGTCGCTGGACTCCCACGTAGTCGACCGCGGTTCACGTCCCGGACCCAGTGGCTTAAAACTCACGCCGGGCATGTATGCGTGCGTGCCCAAGATCCCAAGAGGAGAATGGAGGACAAGGGATTGTGGCGTGACCATCCCCCCTGGGGGATGATTTCTCGCTTTCTGTCTCTATGTCTCTCTCTCTGTCTGTCTGGCGAGTGCACGTGCCCTATGGCAAAAACCTCTCCAAAAAAAAAAAAAATTAGATGAACATGGATTGATACCCACACTAGCATAGAAGGATTAATACCAAAATATTAACAGTATTTTTTTCTCAAGATATCAATTTATAGGTAAGTTTTTTTTCTTTTCAATTTGTTTTCTGAATATTCTCCAATAAACATATTACTTTATAAACAAATAAAAGTTAGGTTTTGAAACTGAAGTTATGAAGTTTAATCTTCAGGAATATTTAACTTTGCTATTTAAAATATATTTTTATTTTAATTGGATGAATTCCCCTCAAGTGCCATATGCTTTTATTATTTAGGGCCTTGGTCCTCAAAACAGTCTTAAAGGGATCAGCATCACTTGGGTACTTGATAGAAGTGCCAGTTGTAGGCCCCTACCCCAGATTCACTGAATCAGAAACTTTGGGAGAAGGGCCAGGCAAACTGTGTTTTGTTGTAGGTTTTTGTTTTGTTTTGTTTTGTTTTTAAGGCAGGGTCCCATTACATCAAGACCCTCCTTCCTTAGCCTCTCAGCTGAGACTGTAGGCATGTTGCCCAGACCAGCCTTGAACTTAAGAGTCCTTCTGTCTCAGTGTCTCAGGTCACTGGATTTACAGGTACACACTTGGCTTTTAGGTTGAACCAGGAATGGAACATGGCCTCCCACACAGTCCCAACCTGCAGAGCACAACATCTCAGTAGAGCATGCCACAATGGCTGAGCCTGCAAACTATGTTTTAGTAGGTGATTCTGATGGTGACAAAGCATGAGAACCACTGCTGTAGGTTATTGTTAGTGTCAAAGTATGAGTACCACTGCTGTAGATTAGTGTTGTTCACAGTTCTTGCCATGGACCTTCTGCATTAGAATTACCTGTGCCTTAATGAATCAGTGTTTCTGGGTCCAAGGTCCTGCCTGAGTACAGATTTGAGTCAAATGCACACTATTCTACAACTCTGGCATTGTTCTGGAGAGAAGATTGTTATTCTTGTCTTGTACTCTTGAGTAACAGAAATGTTAAATTTTTAGTGGTCCAGCTGCCACACGTATTTTTTATTTTCTTGACCTTTACTTAGTACTTTTTAGATACTAATGGTTTAGTAATATCTTAGTAATTATGCTCATTACTGATTGAATTTACCTGTGTTAATGTTTCAGCTATCAAAATCAGATTGTTAAACTGTTTGTCTATATCATTCTGTTTACCAAATCCATGTTGTTTTAAAGTTAAAGGAATTTTAGGACCTAGTTCTTTCATTGAAATTTTACTTAGTTTCATGCCTTTAGGTGTAATTTAATTGCTGTTTATGACACAAGGTATTCTATAATGAATTGCAATATTGAAATTCAAAAGGGCAATGTTATTACTGCATTTAAAAAATTTAAAACATTGCCTTTAATTAAAGTGTTTGTACTGTTGATCTTCCAGGTAACATTTCTCTTTTTAGGTATGAGTAGTATTCATTCACTGACTTGGTTCAGTGGTATTTGTGATAATTTTCAGATATTTAGATTACACTGGGTTGTTTAGTATGCTATTTTTCTGAGATCTCTCTCTCTCTCTCTCTCTCTCTCTATATATATA
>NW_006159443.1:1609950-1659257 GCF_000334495.1 Tupaia belangeri chinensis
TATATATATATTTTTGATTTTAGGGGTGTGTGTGCAGGAGCACATGTGCTGATTTGGGCAGGGTTTCATTGTGTCACAGTCCTCCTGCCCAGCCTCCTGAGTAGCTGGGACTACAGGTGTGTTTCACTGGGCTCAGCTCTTTAGGATGGGCCGAGAATGAATCCAGGCCTTCCATATGGCCACAGCCTGCCAAGCAGCAGTGTCTACTGTGCACTACCATAGCTGTGCTGGCATATTTCTTAGTAGTGCCCTCTTTTACTCTCAGCAGAGTCTCATTTAGATGTTAGGTTATATGGTTTGGCCTACCTATATGACATGGTAGTTAAGGGCACGGGTTCTGAAGTTATGCTCTGGAGCAGATCCTGGCTTCTTAACTTATACCAGCTGTATACATCCTTGGGCTTTGAATCTCAGTTTCCTTTCCTTTAAAATAGGGATGACTGCTGTACCTACCTTACTGAGGAAATTAAGATGTATTAGTGATATACTTGAACACGCCTAGTATGTTCTAACCCCTAAGTAAAAGTTAAAGTTTGATGCTACTGCTGCAGATGGTGGTGGAGGATGTAGTGGTGATGGGCTTTTTAGTAGACTTCTGTTCTCTTTAAGCTTGATTGTTTTTCATCTCTGGCCTTGATTTAGTTGCTTTTCTTAGAACATTGGGAGCTAATCCAGACACTTCGGTTATTCATAAAAATCCTAACAGTTTCTCCAGAATAAAACATTGCATTTTGATAGAATAAAGTGAGTTTTTCATTGTACAAATAGAATATAAAAATTAATGTAGTAGTCTCTAGTTCCAAGGTATGATTGAATTGATGTTTCTATTAGTTTTAAAGCTTCTAAATCACTAAGTTTTCTGTATTTGACAAACCAAATCCAATATTAGCTGATATTCTAATGCCACATACACATCTCTTTTTAAGATAGTACATTGAAGTGTTTAGGAAATATAAGTAAATAAAAGAAAGATCAGTTTAATTTTTCATGTTAAAGCTAACCACTGTATAATTTTGGTAGAATTTCTTGTAATTCTTATGCATTTTTTGTTTAGTTATTTTACATAATTTTTACTGTGTTATATATTTGTGTCCTGTTTCTTTCTTCTAAATATTATTTCACAAAAAACACTTTAGTGCTTTATTTACTAATATCATATTAAAGTAATATAGGAATATAGGTCAAGTTTTCTACAAGCCTATCCTTTAATTCAATTACTATTTGTATTTCATTATCATCTTCTAATCAAATTTTATATATTTCTGGTAATATCACTGACTGAATTCTATTTGAAATATTTGTTTACTGTCATATACAGTTTTATATTTTGCTGATATATTTTTCTTGTATTCTCATCAAGTGAATGAGCTTAATATATTCTAATAGGGATATTTTCATATCTTATTCCTCTAAAATATAATTACGTACAGATATCAACATATATCTAAATATGTAGACATATTTACATATAGAAAATATAGACGTATTTACAAAAGTGGCACTGTATTATAAACATACTTTTGCAGCATGATTCCGTCATTTTATAGTACATAGTAAATATACACTGCATCAGTAAATAGTTACCTACTACATTCTATTTAGTAGCTATATAACATTTTATAATATATCACAATTTACACAGTCATCATTCAGGTTATTTTCAGATTTTTGTGGGTTTATTTATAATAAACATTCTAAAACTCAAGATTTGTATAGGAACTTTTTTTTATATTGTAGAGCTTCCCAGGAATAGGCTATCTGGGTGAGAGAGTGTATATTTTAAATTTTAATGATACTTTGCATTGATTTTTAAAAGTTACAGAAATGTATGCTGTCAAGATTAATGTATAAGAGTGTTATTTACATTAGTTACTCTTTTATGTCATTTATTTTAGTTAGCATTCTTAATTTTTAAATAACTTTTGAGTATGTCTACATTTCAGAATTCTACTGTTGTTTCCTTAGCTTTAGACACTTCTCTTCTTTGCCTGAATTAGAGCAAAATGCATTTTAATTGGTCAAATCATATTCTATGTTATTATCTACCTTCTTTCCAAAATGTTCCTTCTGAAATGAAGATCTGAACAGCAGCACTTCTCTACTTAAAAGCAAAAGCCTATTCAGAATTTTTTGGATCAATTCCACATTTTTGTCTCTACAACTTCATATCTCCTTATGCTCTTTTTGTCTTTTTAAATTTTTTTAAAGAGGTTTTCGCGACAGGGCGCATGCATTTGCCAGAAAGACAGAGGGAGACAGAGAGACAGAAAGAGAGAAATCACCCCCAGAGGAGATGGCCATGCTGTAATCCCTTCTCCTCCATTCTCCCCTTGGGATCTTGGGCATGCATGCACACGTGCCTGGCGTGAGTTTAAGCCACCGGGTCCGGAACTCAGATCACAATCAACTACATGGGAGTCCAGTGACATAGCCATTATGACAACTGCTGGTCCTTCCTTATGCTCATTTCTACTTCCTAATTTCCCTTTTTTTTTTTTTTTTTCCTTTCACATCTCTGGACTTTTATAGTACTTGCTGCTTCCTTTATTAGCTCTCACTTGTATTTTTCCTCTGACTAGTCCTAAACTAACTAAATCCCTACTTTCCCACCTTGAGATTTTGTCTGTCACTCCTGTGTGCTTCTTTCTGCCATTGTAACGTGTTGTGATTTGTTTAGTTGTGTATAAATTCTCTTTCACCCGTAATACACTGTGAGTTTCTTAAGGCAGAAGTTGTGTTTTATTTACCAAATGTTCCCAGGACCTATTTCTTTTCTAGTAGCCTGAGTTCTAATGAGATCTGTACCTTTATCATTATGTTCATGACATCTGACACCTGCTACATGAAGGATATGTGGTACATTTATGAATGAACTGCTTGTAAAGAAAATTATTTTAATCCATTGAATACAATAGTACTTTAGAGCCTGAAGGCTTTAATTTCTAGGATGATTGTCCATGGACATTCTAAATTTATGCTTCAAAAAATTCTGAAAATATTGACTTTAGTGAGAAGCTATTAATGAATATTATGGGTGCAATATATTTTTTCTAGTGAGAAATATCCTAAGCAGCCCACAGAAATCAGAAATTAGTAATACAACTTAATTTTATTTTAGTGTTTACAATTCTTTTGTGTAGTTGGAAAGCACTTTTTTTTTGTTTTGTTTGTTTTTTTTTGTATTATTCTTTTTTATTATCATCATAATCTTCTTTATATTATATTGGATTTCATATAACTTTACAGTGTATTACATTGCTTTTTCAAAAGGGAATGCCATGCATGCATGTCAGTACAAAGACATTAATCTCCCCGCTTCAACATTCGATATCTTTTCTATGTTTTCCCCAATCATTATTATTATTATTATAATTATTTTTTAAAACAGTCAATTGCTATTTCTCATTTTGCTTGTAAAAATACCTTGCCCATCATGAAGTACTTCTCAGACCAATCCAGTTGAGAATACTATACATGTCATCATCAACAGTTAATAAGCCATATCTGTTTCTCACTAATGTCCTGCCTCTCTATTGTTCATTTGCTATCTTTCTCTATGGAAAGCACTTTTTTAGGGTAATTTTTTTAGACATCTAATTTAATTTTTTTAATGAACACACACAGGTATTAGAAGGGAACATGAGTGAACCCCTCTGTAACCTACATACACAGAATACATTTATAACTGTAACTCAAGTGCATACAGAAAGATAACTGTAATCGTATAACAATAAAAACCTATTTTTTTATATAAAATGTTTATATTGCCAAAAACACCGTGAACAAAGACATAATGGGGAAATGTATGCTACTTAAATGATAGAAAAAGGATTCTAAACATATAAAAATTGTCTTAAAATAGTGACCAAGACAAAGAATCAAATAAAAAACATAAGCAATGGATAAGAAGGGGTAATTCAGAGAAAAAGAAATATAATAATTCAAATCTTGGCACTGGTGGCTTGAAAAAACACACTAGGTACATGTGTACGTATGTCTACATGCCCCAAATCTTGACAGGTTGGAGATTATCTGCTTCAGTAAGTCAGTGGAAAAATAATGCATGTTGAAGAAATAATTTTTTTTTTTCATATTTTAAATATATTAATTTTATTACAATTTTAAATGTTCAATTTATATCATCTTAGTTTGATAGTAATTAGTATTGGGTTACTAGAAATTAATATTGAGTTTTTTATTAACACTAAGTTAGCATGTTTCTAGGTATAGTAATCAAAATATATATTCTTTTTTTTAAATATAGAATTGGTGTTGCTTGCATTTTTCTCTATATCTGTAAACATAATTGAAACATTTACTCTACCCATTTTTTGTGTGTTTAATTAAGGCTACTTTGGTATTTAATTTGATCTTTGTCAGATTTTATCCCATGGCAGTAGTTTCAATTTGTCCTGTCATAAGAAATATTAATTAAACTGAAGACCAGTGGAGAATCATGAAATAATTAATTAAAAATGTGTGGTGCTTGTATACTGTCATAATTCCCTTTTCAAATACTGGTAACTTAACTGAAATTTAGTGTTCAAATTTGAAGACATTTTTGATGTTACTAAAACTCAAGGAAACTAATTCTGTCATATAAGAAAAAAATGAAAACTTAAATTTATAACAAATTTTTTGCCTTTTGAAGCTAAATGTTAATAGTGAAAAGCAATTTTTAAATTTTGTTCAAATTAGTAGATTAGATAATTTCCTTAAGTACTATATAAATGGAAATAACAATGATCTTTGTATGTATTTATGTGTGTATGGTTATGTCTATCATGGTGCTTCAGAAAGAAATGATTCAATAAAAGATGACTTATGTTCCTAGATTGTTAATTGGGTTAAATGCCCCTTTTCACTTATATAAACCCCAGAATACACAAACTCTTATTCTTACACAGCAGATTACAGAATTTTTTAAATTTTGTTTTGTTTTTCATCATCTGGTGTTCTTAACCTCTATTATATATTATAAAGTCAATAACAATTTATTCTTGATTTTATAGTAAGATTGATATAGATATTAAGTCTGAAAGATACAGCACAGTAGAGTTACTGTAGCTAATGCTTTTATTGTACACTTCAAGATAGCTAGAAGAGAGATTTTTAAATATTCCCAAAACAGAGTAATGATAAATATTTGAGCTGATGGCTATACTAATAACTCTAATTTGGTCATTATACAATATATTAATGTACTATACTCAATAAATATGTATGATTATTATGTCAATAAAAATAATTGTAAGGAATTCTAGAAGGCCTTGTTAAAATTTAATGATTAATTTAAAATTAGTTGGTTTTTGCTATTTCAGTAGAAAAGATACTTATTTTCAATGAATATATATGGTTTACTGAGGTTAAATGTATGTGATAATTAAAAATATAAGATAATTTGATTCATTTTGATTTAACTTCTTGACTATCCATGTGAGATTAATAGTAACAGCCCAATAATATCATAACCGATAGGATTTGTACTTCATAAAATATATGTACGGTATTAAATTCTGGGTGGAATAGTAAATAATATGATTCAAGATAGATTAGAGTTGGGGATGTGGGAGAAAAGTATAATTTCCAGACAGTTAAGAGCAAATTTTCATGCCTTTTTTTAGTTTGAATTATTTTTGTTCATTATCGTGTTTTCATTTTATGAGCTTTTCTATGCACATACGAAATGTTTCTCCTCAGGCCCCCTTGTATTTGCTGGTCCTATTTTTATGAACCATCGAGAACAGGCTCTAGCCAGACTCAGATCCCATCCAGCACAGCTAAAGCATAAACGGGACAAGCACAAAGGTATTTGGTCTTCCTTCTCAACTAGGCGGGATACTTTCCCAGTTTCTTCCACTCATTTGAATTTGTCTCTGGGAAAATGCACAAACCTGACTCTTCTACTTTGCTTCTATCATTATGGTATAGCCTGAGGAGAAAGAACATGCTGAGTGTTACTGTTCGTGGGGGACTGTCATGCTGCTTGTTTCATCTTTTTTTCTTTGTTAACTTTAATGGAGAAGGTGGTTTATAGTGTATCTTTTTCTTTTCCATTTCTTTTCAAATTTCATAAAAGAGAAGGTGAGAAAATAATCATTGCTTTCTATTTTTTATACTTTTTTATCTGCTCTTAGATAATTGTGATACCATATTTTCCAGTCCTTTCTTTTGAATGCTGTTTATATGCTTTAGAATTCACAACATTACTAAATTCAGCATATAGTATGGCAGTACATTAAGACTGCCAGTACGTTTTCCCAGTTTTAATATTATAGTTGATACACAGACATATATACACACACATATATTACATGATATGCAAATATTTGATAGTTTTAGTCTAAATAGGTATAAGATCATCATGAGTCATGCATAGTGTATATGCTCTAGTCCTCAGGGGCAGAGTCTAACAAGTTCTGTGAGATACTAGGAATCTACTAGGAATGTGTTTCTGTTTTAGTCTTGATCACAGAGTTCTAGTTAATGAAAACATTCCCAAAGCATGCCTATTTTCTTTTAAACTGTAAATTGTGGGTCAGCTAAGATCAGGAAAGAATTTAATGCAGAAAATTTATAAATGTATATGTAAATTTTGCCTTGAATCCTTGCACATGAACCAGGGGCTCTTCATTGGTCAGTACAATTTACAGTTGCCATTTTGTTTTTTCTTTTTTCTTTTTTTTTTGAGAGAGATTTTTGCTATTGACACATGTGTTCACCAGATAGACAGAGTCAGAAAGCAGGAAATCACCCTCCAGGGGAGATGGCCATTGCCTCAGTTCCTTCTCCATTCTCTTCTTGGGATTTCGGGCTTGCATGCACACACTCCTGGCATGAGATTCAAGCCACCAGGTCCAGGACTCGAACTGGGGTCAACTATGTGGGAGTCCAGAAATGTAACCATTTACACCATCTGCTGGTCTCACAGTTGCCATTTTTTTAAATGCCTAAGTTAAGCCCTGCAAAATAGAGTAGGAAGCTTTAAAATCATTTTTTTAAATATAAATTATTGTATTGTTTGTACCTTATTTTTCCTTTGCTACAAAGCTATTATAGTTTAGTTCTTCAAAAGCTTTCCCATACAATTTAGTATAAACATCATCATTTTTTTTGCCTCTATCAGTATGCTGCTCAAAGTAAACATATAAAACAGACAACATCCCTGTTTTTAGTAAAAGCACAAATACAGCACAATTCTAGATCAGTTCTGCAGAAATAAAAACTGAGGATTTTAAATCAATGTAATTAACCATAGTAAGAGATGTGATTGCGTTATTTACTGAATTCTTTAACACTGCCACAAATAAATAACTGAGGAACAATATTTGGGGTATGCTATGTAAATTATTTTAGTCGTTTCTAGAATTTTTGATCTCTTATGATTATTGCTGTGCCACTATTAGAATAGATTCTCTCCATGTCTTTTTTCCTCCCCAATTATATGAAAATGGAGTTTTCCCCAAAACTTTGCCTGGGATTAAATATTTACATTTTATGAAACAGTTGAAAACTTTTTTAGTATAAGCTCCATGTCAGTATCTTATAGATAGTCACCTTTCTTTCTTCCAGAATTCTAAATGAGATGTTATCTGAAGACCAAAGTTACAAGTTGGCTCAGCGTAATAGCGCACACTGGTTGATGTTACCACTTGGTAGGCTGAAGCCACATGGGATCTCACAGCTAGCTAGCACAGTGACACAGCAAAATCCTGTCTGAAAGAGCCAGAGGTGGTGGGATACACCGCTAGTCCCAGTTACTCAGGAGGCTGAAGCAGGAGGACCAGGACATTAAAAAAATTTTTCAAAGTTGGGACCAGCAGTTAGCATAATGGCTATGTCACTGGACTCCCATGTAGTCGACTGTGGTTCGAGTCCTGGATTCAGTGGCTTAAACTCACGCCGGGCGCGTGTGCGCACGTGCCCAAGATCCCAAGAGGAAAATGGAGGAGAAGGGATTGTGTCTTGACCATCCCCGCTGGGAGATGATTTCTCACTTTCTGTCTCTCTGTCTTTCTCTGTCTTTCTGGCAAGCGCATGCGCCTTAGAGCAAAAATCTCTCCAAAAAAAAAAAAGAAAAAAATTTTAAAGTTTACAAATTTAAAGCAAACTTTTCCATGTTGTGTAATGATTAGCTCTAGAAATTATTCAACAGCAGCTAGACTTAATTCAATTTTGTCTGCCACAGAGTTACTTTATAAGAAGACTATGTCGTTGTGGCAACCTCGTTGTAGAATTGCAGTGAAAGATCAGTTTTTATTGGATTTTATAATTTCATAGAGTGATTTTCATCTCTTTATTCACCAAAATAATTTATAATGTAAATAATAATTTGTCATATGGTGCTTAATTTTTTTGTAAAGATTATACCACTCACTAAGTCCAACTAACATTTTACTGAATTCATTATTCTATCATTAATCAAATCCCCATTCAGTGCTTTTATTACATATTACATAAATATTTTTTCTATATATAATTTTCTCTTTTTCTTACCCTGTTTGTCTTCTTGATTATCTACTGAGAAGTTCACTGTATTAATTACTATCTTGTATTTAATTGTGTTGGAAGTACAAATTATAGGATGATAATAGTTAAAATTTCCTAGACTGTGACTTTTATGGAAGTATACAGAGAGTAAGATCTGTGGACTTATTAATAAGAGTGAGCTTCATAACGTAAAGTTCTGGCTGATTGGAGACAATTCAGAGAAGATCATGGCAACCTCCTGATACAGGCTGATTTTGACTAGAGACAGAACAGAGCATGTAAGGCTGAATCAGTAAGTAGAATTTCATGTAACATATAGTAAGTTATCCTAAAATTTGACCATAAATATATTTCAAACAGATCATTGGTTTAATACTTGTTTGAACTATTCTAGTGACTTACATAGAAAAAGATTTTTATTATAGTATATTATAACTAGGAACATCTATATTATCTTGAAATCTATTTTAAAGTGACCAGTGTGGAACTCTAAAGGCATGCTGATTAAAAAAAAAACTCAGTGTATTTTACACCTATTTTCTGTTTGGAAATGATGTGGTATAATTGAAATATTGCAGTCTTTGGAACTAGGCCTTAGTATTGATCCTAAATTTGTCATTTTCTCAAGCCAGATGGCTGGGTTTAACTTCCTTAATCTCTTTTGAATTCAGTTTTCATATTTTATTGGGTCATTAGAAAAGTCATGATGTATTTTTGCATAGGAAAACAGAAAAAAAATATATTGTGACTTTCCCAACAACCCAATGAAAATAATGATAATTCCTATCTGATTGTGTTTTTATGAAGATTAAATTAAGATATATACATATATTTACATACACATACACACACACACACCTGAATACGTATATCTAATCTTTGTTCATAGAACCCTTCCATGAATGTTAGCTTTAAGTCTTTGAACTGAATTTTTTTTTTTTTTTTTTTTTGGCCAGAGAGCACATGTGTTCTCAGAGAGAGAGAGAGAGCGAGAGCAAGAGTGAGCGAGTACACTCCCCAACAGTGCATAACCATGTCACAGTCCTTTTATCTCTATTTTTTTTTTTCTGTCAAGATCCTGGTTATGCATGCTGTGGTTTTTCTAACCACTGAGGCCAGGATTCAGATTGCAGAAAGCCGTGTAGGATCCAGTTCCCAATGTACAAAACTTAACCCCATGCTATAGGACAGTTCTGTATTGAACTTTTTGCCTTTTAGATTAATGTTAAAGGTTAAAATTTGAGATTTGGGAACCAATAGATGGCATAATGGTTACGTCTCTGGACTCCCATGTAGTTGACCACAGTGAGTACACTCCCCAACAGTGCATAACCATGTCACAGTCCTTTTATCTCTATTTTTTTTTTTCTGTCAAGATCCTGGTTATGCATGCTGTGGTTTTTCTAACCACTGAGGCCAGGATTCAGATTGCAGAAAGCCGTGTAGGATCCAGTTCCCAATGTACAAAACTTAACCCCATGCTATAGGACAGTTCTGTATTGAACTTTTTGCCTTTTAGATTAATGTTAAAGGTTAAAATTTGAGATTTGGGAACCAATAGATGGCATAATGGTTACGTCTCTGGACTCCCATGTAGTTGACCACAGTTTGAGGCCCAGACCTGGTGACTTAAAACTCATACCAGGCACATGTGCATGCATGCCTAAGATCCCAAGGGGACAATGGAGGAGAAGGGATTGCAGTGTGGCAATCCCTCCTGGGGGGTGATTTCTCTCTTTCTGTCTCTCTGTCTCTCCGGTGAGCACACACAAAATTTCTTTAAAAAAATTGATATTTGTTAAATTGATAGTTATTTTTTGGAAGATTTAAGATGACAACCACCTGATGGTAGTAAAATACATGAGCCTTACTTAGGATCATACTCCGAATTTGCTTTACCATTTATGACTTTGAGCCTGTAACTTAACCCAACAAAAAATGTAGTTAAATAACTTAGTCATTGAGCCATAGTTTTCTCATCTGAGAAGTGGAAAAACAGTCTGTATCATCTGATTGCTGGGTTGACTTTTAAAAAATAAAAGCAAAAATACTGAATAATTGAGCACTTTTCCTGTATTATTTCTGTTAATCCTCATATAAACCTGGGAGTTATGGCCGTTGCCATAAGATAGATGGGCAAGCTGAGATCCAGTGTCCAATTGTCATGCACTAGCAAATGGTAGAGCCAGGACCCCAGGCCAAGTTCATAAGGTTCCGTACCCACAAGTGCTTATCCATTGTGCTATTTAAATTTTACAGTGGTTAGCCTAGAGCAAGTACATAGTGAATTGCAGTTGCCACAGCTCCTATCATTTCATTTTAAGGATTTTGTTCAGAATACCTAAGTGTGTTCTGTGATAGTTTGGGTGGTATGTGTGACTATAAGATAACCCAAAAAGTGTAGATTTAAATAATAATTGAGAATGTAGGTCCCTTAGCTATATAATCCTCTTTTCTCTGTGTGTATACAAATAGAAGTATTTCATCTTTATATACACAAACTATTTTAAGTACATACCTGCTAAAACTATATAACTAGTACCACATGATACTTGTACACATACATTTGAATGTATTTGTATTAGGAAAAATACAGATATGCTCACACTTAAGTGGCTAGTTATAAGATTATTCAGACATGTTTTTCCCACAAGTCTGAAGTTGTCTTATTGATTCTCATTAACATTTTGCTGAATAATGAGTTTTAGCAGAATTAATCTTGCTGGATTCTGCTTATTGATTCTTCAATTTACACTAAATTTTTGACTATTAAGTACCATTTTTCTCTGAAAGCTTTATGTTTTTTTCTTTCTACATGACAGCGTGTGCATATGTACACATCAGTGAGAAAGAGAGAGAGGAAGAAAAAGAGAGGAGTCCCCCCATGTTTCCCTTCCTACAGCTCATTAAATCTTGGTAACTCATGTGTGAGCCCTGTGTGTTTCAGACTGACCCAGCCGGGATTTGAACTGAAGTTAGCATGTGCGATTCAGCTTCACCTGAGCAGTGCATTATTGCTCTGCCACGGAGTCAGCCCTCTTACAAATTTCTAAATTATTGAAATTGTATTTGAATTTTTTACATCAGATACAGAGGGAAAAATGTGTGTGTGTGTGTGTGTGTGTGTGTGTGTGTGTGTGTATATATACACAATTTCTCGTCAGTTGATGCATGTGCTCACCAGAGAGAATCAGAAAAGGGTGTGGAGTGTGTAGAAGCACCCTCAAATAGGGCATGATTAAGCTTCAGTCTTTTTTTCTTTTCTCCATTCTGTTAAGGTTTTGGACACACACACGTGTGTTTTTCAAGCTGTTGGACTGGTATTCAAATTGTGGTTGGCTCCCTTAACCACTAGATTACGGAGCTAGCCTCACATACATATTTTTAAAATTCTGCCATTGTTGCTGATAATGATGAAGAATCTCATCTCATTTTTTTTGGTCATATTTTCACCATCTACAATAATTGTAAATTTGCCTTATATAGATACAGGTTATCTGTGATTTTTGAAGAAAACATTTGTAGTATTATTTTGACCTCTAAATTACAGCTACTGCTCTTTTAGTTATTCTTTTAATTATTATGGTTTTATAAGTAAATTACTAGCATTTTATTTCCTCCTTCCCTGATACTATGTCTCTATTGTGGGATTTCTATTAATCTCCGACACAAGGGACAGGATCAAATGCTAAACTCAAAGGTAAAAAGCTTTTAACTAGACATCATTTATAGAAAGCGGATGGATACTTTAAATGCTTAGTTATTAAATCAGATTTGTTTTGTTTTTGTTTTAATTTCCCAGAGGCCATATGAGCTTGCCAGAGGGAAACAGAAACAGAGAGAACGGGAGAGGGAGATAACACCCTATGGGATGTGGTCACAGTGCAGTCCCTTTTCCATGTCACCCTCCTTTCAGGATTTTGAGCATGTATACAAATGTGGCCGACATGTTTTTCAAGCTGTCAAGTCCAGGACTTGAACCAGACAGTAAGCCATATGGAATACAGCTCTCTTAACTATCAAGCCAAGGGATGCTCTCTATCCCAATTTTTAATTACCAGAACACTCATGCATTCTCTAGAGACAGACAGGGAGGAGAGGAAAAAAGCATTTTCAAATGGGTTGTGATCACTTCATAATCCCTTCTCTTCCATTTCTTCATCTTGTCAGGATTTTGGAGATGCATGTATATATGCCCAGCATGGTTTTCTAGCACTTGGGACCAGGATTCAGACTGTGGTTAGCCATGTGGGATCTGGCTCACTTAACCACTACACCATGGGACTGGCCTCTGATTTGGTTTTTATAATTAGATACTTGTACCAATTGAGAGAAAGCTGTAAAATATCCTCATATCTGGCATCTTGTTCAAATAGTCCTTAGAAGATACAGATTCCTTTTTGTGTAGGCTCTTGTTTATATTTAACCATTCTACTGTCTATTCAGGATGAGGCTTTGAGGTAGAATGTATTTCATTTTGAGTAGAGTGAAACTAAATGTTATGATATTTTATTAGCTTATCCAGTCTTTGATTTAATTTGGCAAACCCCCATTAGGTAATTTGGCAGAAGAGGAATCACATTATTCTATTATAGTAAAACCTCTCACTAATTCAGAATTTATGATACTTCAGATGCGGTACTTGTAACCTTTTTTGAATAAAAAATTCAAAATAATTTCTATCTCTGAATTTTCAGGGTCAGACTTATAAGGGGAAACCTGTCTAAAATCACTAGCTTTTCAAACCAAGGGCTCAAGAAATGAAGGATTCCTTCAACGTGCCTTCAGCCTCTGGGTCAAGCAGTTAATTCTTGTATGTTAAAGGACTTTTATGTTTTTGGTATATTTTTATGTAATATTGGCCTATTTTTAAATATAATGTAGGTAACCACATTTTATTTATTGTAGTATTTAGTTTTATCTGTAATCTATATTTCTTAAAGGTAACAAAACTGAATTTTTACTTAAGTGTTTTATAATTAAGACTTCTTTAGTAAGTCACATGGTCCTTGTTATTCCGAATTAGTGAGGTTTTACTGTCCTAGTGTTATGAAGACTTTAAATCTTTTAGAAGTGATAGTGAATATAGAAAGGGAAGCATACTTTAGGTTATTTTGTCTTTCTAGTATATATAAAAGTTAAATAGAAAAGACAAAGGAAACATAAAATAATTTGTCTACTTAGCATTCTACATTTTGTCAATGAAAATACAGAATATAAAGTGTGTGGCTATTAATATATGTTCATATATGTATGGCATATTTTTCACAATTGTTTAACATTGTCATACTACAAGAGAGTGGATTAGACTAGTTGACCTTTTAGAATTCCTTCCAAACCTCTGTGCATAGAATTTGAATCTTGATTATGTAACAATCATATTTTAGTGATGTATATAGCTTTTGTTTAGGAAAAGTAAGTTACCTCATTTACACATTCTAAACTAAAGATTTACATTCTGGAATGTGTTATTTAATGCTAAGATTAAAACGTTGGAAAAGCGAAATGTAGAAACCAAGGTAGAGAGAAGGCCTAAAGCAATCTTAATGAAGAAAAGTATAAAAACACAGAAGAAGGAAAGAAGGGATGAAAGCAGAAAGAAGATTTGGTTGAGGGTAGTGGTTGGGGGCAAGAAAAGACCATAAATCACAACAGTGGAGAAGTTATATGAGACAGGCAAGAAGAGTATGAATAGGCCATTTAACTACCATATGAATAAAGAGCTCTTTGGTTTTTATACATCTTTAAAAGCTCAGTTGGGTTGAGAAATGCCAGAAGACAGAATAGCCTTTCTTTGAGCCTCTTTGGGAAATTTAAGTCACTTGTGAGTCAACTAGGAAGTTTTAAAAAATGGCTAGTACTAATGTCATTAAATTTAATATAATCATTAGATGATTTTGCATGCAGTTATTGTTTTATGCAAACTAAATTTCCATATAAACTATTACATCTAAAATGTTATTTCTATAACTTATTGACCCATTTTCATGACATAACTGGTTAGCTTAATAGGTTTTCTCCATAACCAGATCTTATTTCTGTTTTTATTGATTTAGTATACTTGCAAATATAAGTATACACTATTTCTATTCTAAATTGCTTCTTTGCAGGTAGATTCTTGATCTCTCACTTCTAACAGCTGCAGATTCTTCTCGCTTCTTCCTTTTAACATTTTTCTCTTGTTCTCCATAGTAAACTGATTTAAAATTTTATTTTGAAGATGAATAATGGCTTAATTACAAATTATAACATTTACAGATGGAAGTGGAGAAAGAGGAGAAAAGGATGCAAGCAAAATCACAACATATCCTCCAGGCTCTGTGCGGTTCGACTGTGAGCTCCGGGCAGTACAAGTCAGCTGTGGATTTCACCATTCAGGTAGCAGCTGGAACTTTAGGGTATAATTACATTTTTACAATTGTGCTAAATAACTTACTTGTTTCATTTTGATGATCATAGTCTATAAACTGTGTATTAAAAGCTATAGTATCTCAGTCTTTAACTATAGGGTCATAGTTTTAAAACTGTGGCATGGTAGAACACCTACTTGTCCACAGATTTAATTTCTAGTCTGTCTTCTGATGGAATTATTTTACAATTCAGTTTCAACAGATTTCTGTAGTTGAAATAATCTTTAAAATCTCTTTCAGCTCTAAAATGCTGCAGTTTTTTTCCTGATAAATTTTTAAAATTTTATATTATTATACATTAAATCGCTATACCTCATTTAGATTATGAAGAGACTTTACCCAGCGTGATATATACCTCAGTCCAGCCTAGTTGAGGTTCCTCAAAGACCTTCAAATAGATCTACCATATGATCCAGCAATTCCACTCCTGGCTATCTACCCAGAGGACAGGAGAGCACTCGTTGGAAAAGCACTTACACAACTGTTTTCATTGCAGCATTATTCACGGTTGCTAAGACATGGAACCAACCCAAATGCTGCAGTTTTTAAAATGTTCCCATACTGTGTTATGCTTCAATGAGAAATGTGCATTAACATATTTATTTTCTTAAAATGTAAGAAATAATTAAATTCCTAGTAAATTAATGACACGGGTTATAGAGCTTACATTATATTACTCAACTTTATAAAAACAAGTTGAATTTCTTCTTTGAGATTAAATATGTTATCCTATTTGATAAGCCATTGACAGACATTAAGATTCTGCCATTTCATTGATGTTGTACATAAGTGTATAGAGTTCCAGCCCTTTTGTTACCTGTAATTATAAATAGAAGAGAACAATATGGTGTATGTATTTACTCATTATGAAGATTTTACTGTTGATCTGAACTGAACTAGTATGGTTATTAAATGCTGATTTCATTAAATAATATTCAAAGCGTTTTCAAGTGTATATTATAAAAAAACTGTGCATTTTTTGGCCTATAAAGATACTAATAAATCCATGTATTTGGTTTCAGTGGTTTTGATGGAGAACGGAGATGTGTACACATTTGGCTATGGGCAACATGGGCAGCTAGGCCATGGAGATGTCAATTCCAGGTACTTACTAACTTTTCATTTAAAGACACTGAACATTTCTCTTTCTTCTTCTTTTCTCCCTCTTTTAAAATATGTATTTCTATAATTGAAATAATAATTATACCAGTGTTTCGCGAAGTGTGGTCCATGAGTTATTGGTGGCTCCTAATTTTGTGGTTGAGTGCTTTGTGGAGACTAAGTAATTATCTCAGGGAAAAGTTGATTTACATTTTCAGTATGAGCGTGCATGATTCTGATCATGACAAAATCTCACTGTATTCTTAACAGCTATTAGCTTAGTGTGAAGGCTGTGTGGTGGTAGAAAAGAGTGCATATCCCTAAATTGCATTTTTTTTAAATTAACAGCAGATTTAATCAAATTTCTCAATTTGACTTTTAATTTTTTGTTGAAGCCTTTGAATAACCTTCAGTCAAAACCTGTTAGTCTCTCTGGTAAACTATTTTGACTTGTTCTGAAGTGACAACGTAATTGTAGAGACTACGAGTAGTCATTTTCTAAAGTCCATTCTTCACTACTTCAGTTGGTAGTAGAGTTTCAGTTGGTGACATGACCATGCTGCTGAAGACTGCCTTTCTTAGCTTCCATCACAGATGTGGCCATGTGAACTAAATTAAAGTGATAAGTGCAAATTGGAATCACGCTGGTAAAAGGAAGGGTCATACCTCTCTGTTTCCCCATCTCTACTCCTAGCTTGCTGGCTGGAATGCATAGATGGTGGCAGGAACTGGATGTATCATTCCAGAGATCTGTTCACAGACCACATATTGGGAATGGCAGATCTACAAATACAAACAGCCTAGATCCCTGATACCTTGAACTGCCACATCTTCTTAGAATTGGATACTAATTGATTAAGAAAAAAACTTCTAGCTAAGTTTTCATTGTGGCAGTCGAGTCTATATATTCTACTTAAAGTGCAGTGCTTTGGTCAAAATGATAGAAAATCCTTCTTTATTAGTTCAGGTCTTCCAAGAAGCAGATGCCAAGACAAGATTAGATATGCAGAAGATTTATTATGAGAAAACTTGCATGGAAGATAAAGGGACAAAGAGCAAGCAGACAGGGAGAGCCTTCATACACAACGCAGGTCTGACCCCTGTGGGAGGAGAGAGGGAAAGAAAGATTGGATCAGAAAAGTCTAGATTACAGTACAGCTTGAGAGAGTTTCAGACAAGCCAGTGGGGTGTCCTCAAGCTGAGATTGCCTTTGAAAGAGTCCTGTCTTGTACAAGACGTTCATCATTCTCTGTCACAGGTTGATAGCAACCTGAGATGAATGGCCTCATGGTTCCAAAGGGATGATACCTGGGGCTGTCAGTCAGTTGTATCCTCTGCAGTAAGTTGTCTTCTTGGAGACTTGAATCATCTATATCTATGGCTGCCCTGCCATGGAAACAATGATCAATTCTGGAGAGAGAGATGACATCTCAGGCCACACTGCTCACAGTTTAGTTTGCCTTAAGAACCCACTTTCTTTCAGACTCTGCACTCTGCTTTATTCTTCCTGTAGTCACAAAGTATTTGCCAGAATCAAAGAGACAATCTCTTTGTTCCTCCTTTCTATACAGTGAGAAAAAGATAACTTTCTCTTTCTCTAATCATTAAAAAAGAATCAGCTTTCACTTTGAGTTTACCTCTACTTTTTTTTTTTTTTTTAATAATTAAAAAAAAATCAGCTTTCCCTTTGAATTTTCCTTTACTTTTTTTTTTTTTTTAATAATTAAAAAAAAATCAGCTTTCCCTTTGAATTTTCCTTTACTTTTTTTTTTTTTTTAATAATTAAAAAAAAATCAGCTTTCCCTTTGAATTTTCCTTTACTTTTTTTTTTTTTTTAATAATTAAAAAAAAATCAGCTTTCCCTTTGAATTTTCCTTTACTTTTTTTTTTTTTTTAATAATTAAAAAAAAATCAGCTTTCCCTTTGAATTTTCCTTTACTTTTTTTTTTTTTTTAATAATTAAAAAAAAATCAGCTTTCCCTTTGAATTTTCCTTTACTTTTTTTTTTTTTTTAATAATTAAAAAAAAATCAGCTTTCCCTTTGAATTTTCCTTTACTTTTTTTTTTTTTTTAATAATTAAAAAAAAATCAGCTTTCCCTTTGAATTTTCCTTTACTTTTTTTTTTTTTTTAATAATTAAAAAAAAATCAGCTTTCCCTTTGAATTTTCCTTTACTTTTTTTTTTTTTTTAATAATTAAAAAAAAATCAGCTTTCCCTTTGAATTTTCCTTTACTTTTTTTTTTTTTTTAGAGAAGTTTTTGCTATAGGGCACGTGTGCTCGCCAGACAGATAGAGAGAGACAGAGAGATAGAAAGCAAGAAATCACCCCCCAGGGGGGATGGTCACGCTGTAATCCCTTCTCCATTCTCCTCTCAGGATCTTGGGCATGCACGCACACGCGCCCGACATGAGTTTAAGCCACCAGGTCCGGGAATCAAACTGTGGTCGACTGCATGGGAGTCCAGCGACATAGCCATTATGCCAGCTGCTGGTCCCAAGCTTACCTCTACTGAAATAGCAGGGATGGAATTGTGTCATTTACATGATAAAGACCAGTGATTCTTCACCCTGGTACACATTACAGTCTCTTGGAGAGATTTTAAAAATAACATGCCTGAATTCTACATATAGAATTTCTTTTCTTTTCTTCTTTTCTTTCCCTTTCTCTTTCTTTCTTCCTTTTTTAAAATTTTTCTTTCTTTTTTTTTTTTTTGCTAGACGGCATGTACACATGCCAGAGAAAGAAAGGGGGGGGGGCAAGAACAAAGTAACTCCAGTGGAGAATAGTTATACTCCAATCCCTTGTTTTTTTTTTTTTCCTCCCTCTTTTTGGGACTTTTGGGCATGCAAGCACATAAACCCAGTGTGTTTCTCAGGCTGCCAGATCCAGGACTCAAACTACATATTCAGCTATGCGTGATTCAGCTGCCTTAGCCACCATGCCATGGAGTCAACCCCAGGTAGAATTTTGAAAAGGTTTTTTTTTTTTTTTTTTTTTTTAAGAGATTTTCACTATAGGGCGCGTGCACTCGCCAGACAGAGAGAGACATAGAGACAGAAAGTGAGAAATCACCCCCCAGGGGGGATGGTCACGCTGTAATCCCTTCTCCATTCTCCTGTCGGGATCTTGGGCACGCACGCACACGCACCCAGCGTGAGTTTTAAGCCGCCGGGTCTGGGACACGAACCGCGGTCGACTGCGTGGGAGTCCAGCGACATAGCCATTACGCTACTGCTGGTTCCCAAGAGGTGTGTTTTTGAAGCTGGGGTGTGTGAGTGATGCCGGAGAGAATATCAGCATCAGAGTTTTTCTAAAAGCTCCTCAGAATCTAGTGTACATCTAAGATTAAGAACCACTGTCTGTCCTGAAGCTGTGGTGAAATTGGATCCATATACACTGCATAAAAAATGGCAATGAAAAAGAATGTCTGTAGTTACTTGGAATTTTGATGTTAGTGATGAGAGATGATTGAGTATCAATGATTTAAATATCTCATTAAAAACACATGCAATGTAAAATTGACACTGCTGTCATAATCACAGATATTTCATGACAAATATTGTGCTTGCAGAGAACAAAGGATGTCTTTGGCAGAATTACTTTATTAGATATTACTCTTGGATATGACAGAAATTTATCAGTCACTTAGGTTGAGCAGTTACTATCACGGATATTAGCCCACTAATGTTTTACTTTATGATTGAATAACACTGATATGCAGAGACTGAATCAGGGCTGGTAATTAGTTGTATGGAGAAGAATTTAGCAACTTTCCTATTTTTCAGTGAACTAAGGACATAGAAGAGGTGGTTTAATTATTATCATCACCTTTATTGTTGTTCCCATTTAGATGGTGATTATTTTGTGAGTCTTATAAGTGGGGAAGGGCATATCGCAGCTAGACATGACAGGACCTTAGTCAGGTATCCAGCAAAGAGGATACTTCTTTGCAAATCAGACTTTGTACTTGGATTTCTGAGAAAATAATTGGAAAATAACTTTGTTTCATGATTTTAACTGTATGGGAGGGGAAATAGTAAAAATCAATACAATAGTAATCTCAGCATTCAGGTGATGTGAGCTTACTCTGCAATATGAAGAATGAATAGTTCAAATACAGACCCTACCACATCATGGATAAGTATAGTTGCTGTTGAAAGGGAAGGTGCTTTTTGTCACCTTTAAAATAAAAGTTACCTAAAACATTGCTTTATGGTTGATTATACCAGTAACTTACATGCTCAGTATTTTCAATAGTTCGAATGTATCAACTCCATGAAACACTGTTATACTGAAAGAAAATAGAAGAGTTTCTTAAGATTAAACTTTGATGGCATCTACTTTACCTACTCAAAATTGCTCTTTTCTGACATGGAAGGTTTTTCTCTTGTTTCCATTAATTGAGTTGTAACTGGAAGGTTGGCTACATGTGTGCGCAGAACTCAACTGGAAATGCAGTGTAATCAGACCTGCACACTGTCCCTAGTGGATTAAATGAAATTCATCAAGTCTACTCTGTCTGGATCTCTTAGGGATTTGAAAGCCAAGAACTGTGTTATTAATTCAAAAACAAATCGACCACTTCACATGGAAGAACGATTCCAGAAGGAACAAAGCTCTCTAGTATACTTATTAACTACCACAAAGCAAAAACATTAATAGTTATTTAGTTGAAATAATGTATATAGTTGGAGGGTATTTTTTTAAAAAGTTTCTAGTAATCAGATCTGTTAACCGAAATTGATCATATAGCACACATTAATAATATAAATTAAATATTATAGTGTGCATGATAAGGGAAATAGAAACACATTATTGATAGTGTCTTTATTTAATATGTTGTCTTACCAGAATGACAACATTCATTCACTAGGCTGAATCCTGTTTCTATCACTCAGTAGCTGTATGACCTTGGCCAAGGTGCTTAACCTTGCCATGCCTAAGTTTCTTCCTCTAGTCTGTCTCCTTCAAAATGTTCTGTGAGAGGTCAAGAAGCTCAGACTGGTACTTTATTTAGCATGGAACCTACCTCATAGTAAGTTCTTAATTAAGCTGAACAAAACAAGTAAGTTCTTTAGTTAGCTGTTACTATTGCTGCTTTTTTTTTTTTTTTTTTTTTTTCCCCGGAGAGGTTTTTCGCTATAGGGCGTGTGCACTCGCCAGGCAGACAGAGACATAGAGACAGAAAGCGAGAAATCACCCCCCAGGGGGATGGTCACGCCGCAATCCCTTCTCCTCCATTCTCCTCTCGGGATCTTGGGCACACACGCACACGCACCCGGCGTGAGTTTGAAGCCACCGGGTCCGGGACGTGAACCGCGGTCGACTATGTGGGAGTCCAGCGAAATAGCCATTACACTAACTGCTGGTTCCCACTATTGCTGCTTTTTAAAGTGAGTATCAAAAGACTGACGAGGGCTTTTATACATTCAGTCATATCATGAGTCTACCATCCCATTTTTTCATTCTTTTTTTTTTTCATTTATTTTGTTCAGTATGCTCCTACATTTCTGAATTTCATATTCTTTTATTATTTTCAGTAATCTTAAATTTAGTGATTGGGAAAGGAACTATTGGGTCATGACACATTTTCGTAGAAAACAGAAAAATACATCATGACTTCCAACAACCCAGTGTATTATTTAAATCCTCTTTTCCTTTTTCCAGTAGAATTTTGATAATTCTTAAAATACTTCTGAGTTTCTTCTTTTCCTTGCTCTAATGCCCTTCTGTATTAATGTATCACACAATCATAGTACCTGGAAACATCTAAGCAAGGTGGTTTCCTTTTTAGCAATGACTGGAATTTCTCTAAGTTTCAGTTTTCATATCCCATGGTATTGTAAAATTAATATATGTGTGTAAAGTGCTTGCCATGCACACACATATAGACATAATTTTCTTTTCTATTATCCCTCTGTTTTCCAAATAATTTAATAAATGGACTCACTATTATCATAGAAATAGTTCAAAGACTGTATTAGAAAACCTGCCACCAATTCTTGGGAAAGTTTTTTAAACTCTTCGGATTTACCCATAGAGCTCTTTTGATAATAAATGATGCATTTTATGTGAAAGTGCTTTGTAAACTTCAGAGGAGTAAGTAGTCACATGAACTCTTCCTTCAGTTTCTTGTTTGAATTGAACTTGACACTTCTGTGAGGGCATTAGTTTGCCATAAAGCCCTGAGATAGTATTGGTTCATTTGTCAAAGCTCCCTATACCTCGGAATTGAGAACCAGTGGTTTGGCCTGTTCCCTCTTCTTTCTAGCTGTATTACTCCATCCTAAAATGAAAAATTACTGCTCTTGTGAGGAATGGCCATTCTGTTTATTCCTTTTTTATTACCCACTTAACCTTTTAGCCGCTGCCTTTTACTCATTGAAAATGTAGTTCAGGCTCACAGTGTTTTCTCATTGAGCACTCTGAATCAGTCATGAATGACTTCAGTATCTATGTGAATGGTCCCATACACCATTCTTATCTAGACAACCTTATAGCTAATGAACTGTACTTCTGCTTTCATGGAGGACCTTCCTTTGGTACCAACCTGGATCCAGCCGAACTCTAGCTCTGAATTTTCAAGCTTAAATATCCACAGTCTGATGACAGTTTCTTTCCTTTTTTTTTTCTCTCTCCCTTACATTCCTTCTTTCTTTATGATAGAGTGTGTACACAAGCATATGAGAGAGGAGGGGCACACTCCTTAGAATCTGGTCATTTCAGTCCTCCAGTCTGTTGAATCTCACACTTGCTCGGGATTTTTCAGGTCAGTTAATCCAAAGATTTGAAGTAGTCACCACGTGGATCTGTCTTCCCTTGAGTAGCCCATTACCACTGTACCATGGAGCCAGCCCCGATGACAATTTCTTCTTTTGATATGTAGCCCTACTTTTCTTGCCTTTGACTTTAGCAGTACTTATTCTTAAATCCTCAACTTTTTTACTCTCTTTTGGCCTTTTCAGTTATTTCTTACCCAATTTAGAGATGTTATTTAATCTCTTCATCTATACCCTTGCCAGTATCTGCCATTTTTTCACCCTCTTGATCTTAATACTAGAACATGGCAAAACTTCAAGCATGAATTGGTCTGTCTGTATTTTCCATACCTGAGTTTAGGCTTCTGGATAGAAATAAATCACCATACTATGCAGATTGATACATAATTTCCTGACTCAATGTATTGCTATAAAATGGACAGTTATCCTCCTGTTTTATAGTTTTGAACTATTTAGTTTAAGGCTTTTGAAAATTTGATCAAATATGTGGGCTATTCTTCCAGAAAGGTAGAATTATACAATAAAAGTTTACTTACAAGTTTAGGGGTTTACAGATCTTCTGAACTACACTCAAGGACTTCCTGAAGCCCGTTAGATCTAAGTGAAAAACTCCTGATCTAGATATTTATCTATTCCATTCACCACTATACCTTTTCACTAATGTTCACACTCTCTGTTGACTCACTTCTTTCTTTTGCCCAGCATAGGACCTTCATTCATATTGCAGCACAATAAAAATAAAAACCTTTAGCTAGGAAAATTTTCATCTACTCACCCTGCAGATGTACCTGCGTTTATACCACTTCTCTGCTCCTTAACTCAGGGTACAGTGACAGGTGGACCTCTCTTGTCAATGTTTTAAAACGTATCTACACTTTGCTTCGGGATCTGCTTTTCTCTTAGGGACCTAATTCTGCTTCCCTATCTCCTCTCTGATCTGTATCTTTAGCCTCTTTATCTTCACTCAGGCTTTTAAACTACCTTAAAACTCTTGTCATTTTAAAGAGAGCAAACCCTGTCCTTCAGCTTCTTTTTTTATTTTTATTTATTTATTTATTTATTTATTTATTTATTTATTTATTTAAAATCTTTAACTGTTGTCTCTCTTTTTCCTTTTCTCTTTAGTGTTGACATATTTGAGAGGGTTTTGTGTAGTCTCTGAGCTTACTCCTCATCTGCCATAGCATGCTACCCGCTTCCTCCAAAGAAACATTTTTCTGCCAAATCAAGTGATCCCCTGTATGCCTACCTTGAGCATTGGGTATATGCCTTATTTCTGCCTCTCAAAACCTGTCCTGCAAGTGACTCTCCTCATACCACACTTTCCCAGAGCTCTTTCTTCCTAATTGCTTTGCCCTTGATGTCTATGAGCACTCTTCTCCTTTTGTTCAAACCTGAAGTTTAATTATTTTCTTTCTCTAATAGTCTTCTTAGGTGTCATTTATTCTCATAGCTTAGGTGAGTTTTACCACACCTACCTTGTTGCTTAACCAAAGGACCTTCCTTGATGCATGTCAACACTCTGCCAAATCTGATGAGTTCTTTCCCTTAGGTACTTGTCAGATTCATTCATTTTTCCACTCCACACTGTTACTAGTAGTAGCTTTCATCATAACTCACCCAAACTATTGTGAACTTTTCAAAATTTTTAAAATTTATTTTTTAAAATTGTTGCCAGAGGGCAAATGCACTTGCTAGACAGAGAGAGATGGAAAGTGAGAAAGCACCCACATAGAGAATGGTTGTGTCACAATCCTTTCTCATTTCTCCCCCATCAAGATTTTGGGCATGCACACACAGGTGTGAGCTACTGCATCAAAGATTTAAACTGCACAGTTGACCACATGGGATCCAGGCACCTTAACTACCACAGCATGGGCTGACCCTTGGGAACTTTTTAAAAAACTAGGTTCCTGGCTGCTGGTCTTGTCCTTTTTTTTTTTTTTTTTTTTAAGAGAGATTTTTGCTATAGGATACATGTGCTTGCCAGAGAGACAGAAAGTGAGAAATCACCCTCCAGGGGGAATAGCCATACTGAAATCCCTTGTCCTCCATTTTCCTTTTGGAATCTTGGGCATGCATACACATATACCAGCATAAGTTTTAAGCCTCCAGGTCTGGGACTCGTACTGTGGTCAACCACGTGGGAGTCCATCAACGTAACCATTACATCATCTGCTAGAGCCCATTTTGCCCTTTCCTAATTCATTTTATGTTGCAGTCCAATAATTTAAAAAATATTTTATATAATTTTAAAAAATCGAAACTATAATTACATTGTTTCAAAAGCAAAGCTTTTCTATTATGTGTAAACTATTAATATATCTATAGTAGTTATTATTCTATTATGATAAAGATTACTAAAATTGGTTAATAACTGATACTTGGACATTATTATCATAATAGGTACCTTAATTAAGTGTTAACTGTGTGCCAGACACTCACCTAAGAACTTAACATAGATGGTCTTTTTATTATTCACGAGAACCGTAGGTAATAGGTCCGTTATTATTCTCCATGTTACAGAAAACCAAAATACACTAAGGATGAGTAACTTGTTCACAGTCATGGCCACACTTGCAGTAAAGGGGCAGAATCAGGATTCACAAGAGGCAGGCGAGGTCCAGAGCCTGAGCTCGTAGCCACTGCAGTACTGCCTCTCATGATGCTATATTTTAACTCACTAAATATGATTTTTAAGATCTGAAATCATAACTGAGTGATAAAAGTTAGAAAAAAAGGTCAGAAAATTAATTATTTCATCTAGTTCCTGGATTCAGTTCCTGCTAAGGCATCATATGATTTTTATTTCATCCCACAGATATTTATAGAGATCTCTAACCTACCACTCAGTATATAAGGTAACAGATTTTCCCCTTTTGAAATAAATGAAATACCAGTATTTCAGAAAAATTAAAAATTAAATGTCCATGATTAGTCAGTTCAGAAAATCTTTTTAATAACCTCTTTAAAGTCAGTGACTTTGTCTTTTTCATCTTTGTTTACCTACTACCTAGAAAAGAGACAAATAGCACATAAATAAGCATTTATTGAATGAACTCTTATTAGTGTCTTTTACCTTTTCTATTCCTTATTGCATTGTTTATTTATTATTTTTTATTTCAGTTGGGTCTTGTAAGAAATTGACTAAAAAAAAAATTTTTTTTTTTAACCTAGGGGATGTCCCACTCTTGTTCAAGCATTGCCAGGCCCTAGCACTCAAGTTACTGCAGGCAGCAACCACACGGCAGTACTTTTAATGGATGGACAGGTCTTCACATTTGGAAGTTTTTCTGTAAGAAATTTTTTAAACATTAATAATACTGCATTATACCATTGTCTTGTAATTTGTCTACATCAGCTGTTCTCTCTGGTGCCAGTGAAATTCTTGTGCTATAATCATTGCATATGCAGATTTCCTGCCTCTACCCTCAACACACATTAAGCCTGAATGACATTCTTTGAAATAATTTTCTTCTGTAGCTCAGTGTAAGAATTTATTGAATTTAACAGCTGTGTTAGAATGGGATGGATATGTTTATTCCACATCGAAGACCATTAAGCATTCAGTAGAGCTATTTCTGTCATTCTGACCTAACTTGTAAAGATTCATTTTTCTTAACATATAAACCTATGTCTATTTCAGAAATTTTTAAAAGCCTTGTTTTTTAAAATTAGATTTGTTTAAAATTATACTTTTCCTTTTTTTGTATCTCGGTTTACCTGTCTCTCTGTCTCTCTCCCTCATACCCAACCCTCTCTGCCAGTTCTTGAAAAGAATGAAAAATTCCCTGAGATTTTTATATAGTTTGGGAATAGTAGATATCAAGGAAAGTATTTGTAAGATTGTGGTAATGAAACTGTTCCTTCTCTGTCTGACAATATCATAGTATTTTGCCCTGGAATGTACAAGCTGAATTTAATCATGAGGAAATATCAAAAACACAAAAATGAGGACATTCTATTTAAATGTGAACTTTAAAACATATCATTTGTTTGTGAGTAGTTTTCAATTTACAGATGTTATCACATCTGCAGGCTCAGACCTTCTATTTGCTCTCTCACTGGTAAAGTGAGTTTTGTTTGCCTGGCCAAATGTGTAATACCTCTACTGTATAGCTAGGTTTTCTTTTGTTTATTTGTTTGTTTTCCCCTTTGCAGCTAATACATTGTGTAATTTCTCTACTGTACAGTTAGGTTTTGCTTTTTTCTCTTTGCACCTAGTAAATAATCTGTGAGTTGATACCTTTAAGATACATATTCTTTTAGTTTTAATTTATTCAAGATAGAGAGTACGTGCATTAGACTGAGCGAGACACATACCCTTGGCAGCGTCTCGTCACGCTGTGATCTTCTTTCCACAGCCCTCCAGCTTCTCAGGTTCTTGGGCATGCTCCCATGCTCCCAGTCAGGCTGACTGGAGAATCTCGGCCTGTGATGAGCCAAGTGGCGACCAGCATTGCAGTCCACTTTGCTGCCAACTGCACCACCAGGCTGGGTTCTTTGAAGACACTTTTAAGATCCTTGCTTTTCATCAGAATTTTCTCTTAGATTTGGCATCATTCTTGCTTTGCCTGAACCAGTCTTTACTATGATAGTTTTTCAGTTACCTGGAGGTACTCATTTTCCAAAGGGGACTTTTACATTTTACTGTAAGCAAGAACTCTTTCTCATTTGTCTTTCTACTTAAGATTCGTGTTAGCTCGGTAATTTTTTTTTTTTTTTGAGAGGTTTTTGCTATAGGGCGCGTACGTTCGCCAGACAGAGAGAGAGACAGAGAGATAGAAAGCAAGAAATCACCCCCCAGAGGGGATGGTCACGCCACAATCCCTTCTCCTCCATTCTTCTCTTGGGATCTTGGGCACGCACACACACGCACCCAGCGTGAGTTTAAGCCACTGGGTCCGGGACTCGAACCACGTCAACTACGTGGAAGTCCAGCGACATAGCCATTACGCTAACTGCTGGTCCCATCAGCTCAGTTATTGATAATCTTTTTATAGTGTTTTTAATTATTTGGGTACTTATATTGTCTCAGATTTAGCCATAGGGCCACTTCAAGCTGGCTCCTGTGTTCTTGTGACAGGCCCCTTCCCTTTATTTTTTTTTTTTAAGAATTACTTAATTTTATTTATTCATTAACTTATTTTAATTTGACCAGAGAGACACACACAGACAGAAAAAGAGAGAGAGGGAAAGCGAGAAAGCAAACCAGGTCCAGGATTCAAACCATGGTCAGCCATGTGGAAGTGTCCAGCACCTTAACCACCTCGCCACTTGCTGGTCCCCCCCCTTCACTTTTTTGAACACTTAACTTTCTTCCTGACTAGTGAGGTATTTGAAGCTTATCTTGTTCAGGCTCTGTATCAGTCCCAGAATCAGCCATGTCTCCAACCCTGGTTCTTTTTAGTGGAAAATAGTATTACACAGCAATTGGACATTAGCTGTGTTCATTGCTGTAGGATGTCTCAGCATCCCCAGTTCACACATATTATATACACACATTCATAAATGTATTTCAGAATTCATAAGCCCACACTGATATCCCTGGTTCAAATCTATTCCCACAGGGTTCTTTCTTACCTTGTCCTAGTCCATTTTTATATTCCTTCTTCCACAGCCAGTGTCCTTGCTCCCAATAATATTAATGTATTTTTTCTTACATTATGCCTACACTAACTAGTTTTATATTTGCATTACTCACACCAATGCAAAAAAAAACCTCAAAAAAACCAACTTATTAAAAAGAGTGCAAGATTTGCTTATTTTCTTCCTCCTGCCTACCTCCCACCTGTTACCTACCTGAGACTGAGCATACATAGTCAAGCACTGTGTGCACAAGTGACTTAAATTCCTTCTCTCACACCCCTTTCAGGGGTTGGATGTGATTCCTTTGGAATAGGATTGAATTAATTCAGTTCAGTTTACTTTTACTTTAAAGCCCCACACCTCGAGTATCCTTTGATTTAAACTAGTTTGTTTTTTAAACATATAGAACTATTTCTGTTTTGTAATTTTTCTAATTATATTCATGGAGCATTAACATGTTTCCCAGAGTTAAGGTATACAGAAATTGTATGCACAGACAAGTGTCACCTCCTCCCATATCCCAGCACCCTGCCTTCCCACCACCTTTACACCACATTGTAGGTAACGAATGTTAATTGTTTTCCAGTTTATCCTTATTGTATTTCTTCCTGTAAAGATAAAGAAGCACACTTATTTTATATATCTCTATATATTAGTTATAGTTGTATATATTAATATGTAATTATCATATATATAATTTTTTCTTGTTTTTCAAAAGGTAGTATTCTTTGTTCTTTTGCACTTTGCTTTTTCACTTTAATAATTTCCTAGGAAACATTCTATATCTGTTTATGTAAGTCCTGTTCTTTTTTACCTTTGTATAGTACTCTTACTGTGTTTATGTACTGTAGGTTATTCGGTCATTTTCTTATGCTTAGACATTTAAGTACTTTCCAATATTTTGCAATGATAGTAATGAATATTGTCAGAGGTGTACTTTGAGCTAGATTTCTCAAAGTGAGATTTCTGGGTTGTAGGTTTATACCTACATAGTTTTGTGAGATGTGGACAATTCTCCTCTGTGTTGCCTGTGCACCAGCAGTGTATGAGAATTCCTGTTTCTGCACAGCCTTGCTGACAGAATGTATTGTCATACCCTTCTTTTTTAAATGTTTATATGTTTCTTTCATGAGAGAGAAATTAAGAAACAGAAAGAAAAACCTTCTGTCATGCTGAGCTCCTCCTCAGCCTTCTTGTCAGTCAGGATGTCAGGATCATGGGCACACACACACATGCCCAGCATGTAGAGGTCCAGCTGAGACCTGAACCCCGATCTTCCACACTGCCTCTAGTACCAGGCACTGTGCCATCACAGCTAGGTTGGTCATACCTTTTAATTTGTACCAGTCTGATTAGTGGAAATGGTTCTTCTCATTTTTCTTTCTTTTTTTTTTTTTTTGGAGAGGTTTTTCACTACAGGGCGCGTGCGCTCGCCAGACAGACAGAGAGAGACATAGAGACAGAAAGCGAGAAATCACCCCCCAGGGGGGATGGTCACGCCGTAATCCCTTCTCCTCCATTCTCCTCTCGGGATCTTGGGCACGTACGCACACGCACCCGGCGTGAGTTTTAAGCCACCGGGTCCGGGACGCGAACCGCGGTCGACTACGTGGGAGTCCAGCGACATAGCCATTACGCTAACTGCTGGTCCCCGGTTCTTCTCATTTTGAAGCCGCTTTCCTGTAGTTGGCACTGTGATCCTCCAAGTTCTAATCAGTATTTACTGTTTACCATTAGTGATGGGCATTCTCCTTAGGGGGATGAATTTGCCTGTGCTTTTTCTAAGTCCTCCATACTTCTCTGTTGTCCTTGCTCCATCTTTCCTGGTTTTCATACACTCAGGCTGGCAGTAATATGTGAATAGAACTCTTACAATTTGGTTTCTTCAGGTTATAGGAAACATAGAAATCATGATAGCTGTCGTCCCATGTTAGTTGGTTGGTAGTGAAGGGAAATACATATTGATTACAATAGTCAATGAGAAATATAACCAATTTATTTTATCCAAGAGCAGAATACTTCTATCAGTATAACTTATTTTGCTTACTTGTTACATTTTAATGCTTTTTTCTTTGTCAAAAAATTGTATGCATTTTAAGAGAATGAGAATAAATATTGAATGTTTTATCTATTTCTCTAATCATGCATTTGCTGCTTTCTCTTCCCCTGGCTCAAACCAGGGTCTGAAGCTCAGTTGCTTCTGCAGTCAATTTGTGACATGTTTTCTTGCAGACTGGTTGAAGGAGTAATAGAACTTAATAGGACTTGGTAGTCAGGTGAGAAATTAAACAGAGTGTTTGCAGTACTCCAGGCTTTCTTGTGTGGCAGGTTTTTGCTGTGGTTGCTCATTTTTGTTCCTGAGACACATAAATGTCCCTGGGTGCCATCATGCAGCATTTCCTGCCCTTCAGCAGTTTCTTGAAGAGGCAGTGCTATAGGCGAAGCAAACCCCTGAGCGAGGGCTGTGAAATACTGATCTGTTATCAAACTTCTGTTACCTTTTTTTTAGCAACTGGCTTAAGTAGTTAAAAACTTCCTATTTTTAAATTGAACTCCTGTCTAACCAGGTACCTATAGCTAGCTGTACTTTTCTATTGAGTTATGGTTATTTGGTTAAGACATACCTTAATATTGATTCTATTTACCTTAAAACAAATGAAGTAACTTACTAACCCTTCACGTAAAAACTGTTATATATTTTTCTAATTCACAGTTCCAGTATTTATTATTTTGGTCTTTTACCCAAATATTCTCAGTCAGTGTGAGTTCAATAGTGACTTTGTTTTGTATTGTGAACTTACAACAGTAATACTGATTTTTTAACATACTGTACATTATTATACTTTTAAATATAAGTGAAGACAAAGCATTTGGGAAGATTTATTGCATAGAAAAATATTCCTTTTTTTAAAAAATAATGCACTTTGTGTTTTATTGGTAGAAATCTTCCTTGGGGTAATATAAATTATTATTTTATGAATGTTAAGTCCAAATTTCATAGGTACTTTATTTAAAAAAAAAAAAAACACACACTTACGCTTTGTGAAGCATAATGTCTCATAGAGCTGTTTTACCTATGCTTTTTTTAACCGTACAAAAATTACCAATTGTTAATGTGTTTTATGTAATCTTTCAGAAAGGGCAGCTGGGCAGACCAATTTTAGATGTGCCATACTGGAATGCGAAACCGGCTCCCATGCCTAACATTGGATCAAAATATGGAAGAAAAGCTACTTGGATAGGTGCAAGTGGGGACCAGACTTTCTTAAGAATTGATGAAGCACTCATTAATTCTCATGTACTTGCTACATCAGAAATTTTTGCCAGTAAACACATAATAGGTAATACCCAAATGAACAAATGCTACCCCCTCCCAAACCCTCTTCCCAATTGATGGTAAATGATTTGTTTTTTCCTGTAATGAGATGTATTCTTACAAACATTTTCTTTCTGTTTGAAGAAATTTAAATGAAGCCTCTAGATGTCTGTGTCTGTATTTGACTAAGTCTTTGAAGAATGGAGTAATTAGGAGAGCTATAAGTATGTAAATAACCAGAGTATTTAAAAACTAGGCAATGGTAGAGATATGAGCTAGATGGTCATGGTAGTAGGGTAAAACCTATATTAGCCTATATTAGAGTGAGGGGTCTTTCTACATTGTTTCTTTTTAGATAAATGATAGAAATTAATCTTCATGGGAACTTATAGAAATCAAACTTCAAGGTTTTATTAAGACTGAGGTATCAATCGATACCTATGTCCATGATATTATGAGTGTGGATTATAGATTTAGGCATCCTGAGGTTTTAGTCCTAATCATCCCATTTGATTTTTTTTGTATGTCTCAGCTTCTTATTTTGAAATGAAGATAATACTTACTGTTACTGGTTTTAGGAAATCTGAGAGATAATACACATTAAAATCATTTGTAAATATTTTCCCCCAAGGTCTGGTACCTGCTTCCATATCAGAACCACCTCCATTTAAATGTCTTCTGATAAATAAGGTGGATGGAAGTTGTAAAACTTTTAATGACTCTGAACAAGAGGATTTGCAAGGATTTGGTGTGTGTCTTGATCCTGTCTATGATGTAATTTGGAGGTAAGCATATCTGTTAATAAAATCAAGTAGTAAGTTTTTATCAAGTAGCACACCTCTGATAATATAAAATTTATGTACATGTAGACTTTTCACACGTGAGAACTCTCCTGTTTAACTAATAACTGCTCTCTGTCATAGTGATACACAGAGACCTTTAAAGAATAGGATGCTAGTGACTGGAGCATGGATTCCGAGGCATCCTGCTTGTTTATCCCAGCTCCACAGTTTGATTTTTGGTATCCCCTTGAAGAACTTATTTTGACTTTGTGAACCTCGGTTTTCTTGTTTATAAAATGGAGATAACATAGTACAGAAGCATACAGTAGGTGCTATCAAAGTGTTTGCTACTGTCACTATAATTGTCAGTTTTACTTTCAAGAGTGCTATTGTTAATTGCTTTTAGTCTTGGTAATTTTGTCCATGTTATGTAGAATTCATCCTATTTCTTTTTCCTATGACTATCTGATTATTACCAAGTATATAGAAGAAATATGGCAAAGATAATGCAGAATAAATAAGGTAATTGAGCGTGCTCTTTAGAAATGTGCATAACAAAATACCTATAATGATGGAGAAATGTATAGGTTATATAAACTCGGGAATTATAAAAATGTACACATAAAGGTACATAGATTCAAGAATAATATTACATTGTATTTGTTTAAAATTATTGTTGTGCTTTACATACATAACAAGTAAAGAAAAGGGTTTCTTGTTGTTTCTAGATTTGGGTACTCATAGGAGGTGGACTCCACCACCAACCAGAATGGCCAAAGGGCTGAGCACTTTATTCTCCCCTCATGTTGTGTTTATTTGACATGCCTTAGTAGGCAGGTAATCCAATAAGCTGGAAGGTTGAAACTGCGTAGATGAAGGGAAACGGGAAAATTTTTTCCTCTGTCTTCGTTGTTCTGTGCATACTTGTCTGCGTGTCAGTGAGCCAGCCAACTCTTAAAAGGTCATGTTTTCTATTAATCATGAGGCCTGATTCAAAGGGAAGAAATCCCAGTGCAGTTCAGGTTGCTGACTAGCTTACTGTCTTATTACAGCATTTTGTGAGAAGGCTTGGAGGCCACAATTGGCCAGAATTGAGCTGAGTAGTGCTTTTCAATCTTCCTGGCACCATTCATTTGTATAGTTAGATTAAACAACATAGAATATAGGTAGGTAGTCATCTTTTGTAGTCGCTCTTATGAAGACATGATCACTAGAGACTGGGAGAGGTAGGGGCAGGGGTAATAGATGTTGGTTAACAGCTACAAAATTATAGTTAGAAAAAAGAAATAAGTTCTAGTGTTAAAGTAGAGTAACTAGAGTTAATGGTAATTTATTGTTAATTTTAGAACAGCTAAGAAATATTGCATGTTCTCTACACAAAATAATGAGAAATGTTCTTGAATAGATATTCTTTATTTTTATTTTATTTAAGAATTTTGTCATATGGCATGTGTGCTCACCAGAGACAGACAGAGAAAGTGAGAAGTCAGCCCTCTCCCCCCAAACCAAAGGGAATGGCCATTGTTACAGTCTCTTCCCCTTCATTCTCCTCCTAGGATTTTTGGCATGCATGTACATGTACCCAGTGTGTTTTTCAAGTACCTGGATCTAGGTCTTGAACTAAAGAGTCTGCCTTGTGGGACACAGTGCCATAACCATTATACTACCTGTTAGCCCCTTGAGTAGATATTCCAAATGCCCTGACTTCATTATCATGCACTATATTCATGTACTGAAAAATCATTACTGTATTCTGTAAACATGTACAATTCTTATGTGTCTATTAAAAAAACATAAGTTATTAAGAACCAAAGTTAATTGGTCACAGTGGGATATAATGGAGTAGATAGAGAGGAGAGCAGTTGTAAGGACAGAATTGTCTATATTTATTTACTGGTTAGAAGTCAATGCTGGGGGCCAGCAGGTGGCTTGGTGGTTAAGGCGCTAGACAATCCCACATGGCTTACCACGGTTCGAATCCTAGACCTGGTGGCTTGCTTTCTCACTTTCCCTCTGACTTTCCCTCTCTTTCTCTCTGTGTCTCTCTCTGGTCAAATTAAAATAAATGAATGAATAAATAAAAATTAAATAAATAACTCTTAAAAAAAAAAAAAAGAAGTCAGTGCTCAACAGACTTAGCTGCAAAAAAGAGACTTAGCTGCCAAAGAGCAGGTTCTGTTTTGAACTTAGGTATCAAATAATAATCTTATTTTTTTAGTAGTTATTTCATATTTTACTTTAAAATGAAGTAAATTTGCACGAACAAAAATGGAAATTGTTCTAATTGCAGTATGGAATTTGTTTTTGGATACATTCACTAAATTAAAGATAAAAGCATAATTATGTTCCAGCAATAAAACTTACTTGAACTATGCCCAATTTCCTGGAGTCTGAACAGAATTCTAAAGTATGATATCTAACTAGCTGAATCTGTAACTTTTTCACATGTGGTAATAGCTGTGGGCCAGATGGTTTCAAATGATTTGCCAACTCCTTTATCATTTTTTCCATTATTTCGAAAAGACTAAAAGATGAAGGACAATCTCCTCCCGTATTTGGTAAGACAATTGGAAGGTATCAGAGTTTCCTTTATCCTGACTTCTGGCTGCTTTTGTCCTTTGCATTTTTTTTCAATAGGATCTGTGCAGTTTTACATCTATCAAAAGCACAGCAGAGTCAGTAAGTGGTGTAGTGGTTAAGGGCACTGGACTCCCACATGGCTGACCAAGGTTCAAGTCTCATGGACCTGGTGGCCTGGTTTCTCACTTTCTTTGAGTGTGTGTGTCTTGCTCTGATCAAATTAAAATAAAAATAATAATAGCAATAATGATAAATAAAATAAAGGAAATAATTCTTTAAAAAACAAAGCACAACAGATCCAGTGTTAGTGTCCTTTGACTTTCTTTGTAGCCTGCATCTGTTCCATTTAATATTCTTCAGGAGTTACCTTCTCCTGAGCAATTAGAAGATTAGCATCTAAAATGAGCACATAAACATTACTTATTTATGTATTTATTTTTTAAGAGAGATTTTTGCTATAGAGTGCATGCACTTGCTGGAGAGACAGAGAGAGAAAGTGAGAAATCACCTTCCACAATCACTTCTCCTTCATTCTCCTCTCTGGATTTTGGGCATGCATGTACATGTACCTGACATGATTTTCAAGCCACCAGGTCTGGGACTTGAACCACAGTTGGTCATGTGAGAATTGAGCACCTTAACCACTACATCACCTGCTGGCCTAAGAGCACATGAATCTTCAGACTAGCACATAAATTTTTTAAAAATATTTTAAAAAATTGCCACAGGTCTCATGTAGTCACTAGATAGGAGTGGACAGAGAGAGGGAGAAAGCATTCCTGTAATGGGACATGGTCACACCACAATCCTTTCTCCAGTTCTCTATACTGTTGGAATTTTGAGCATGCATGTACATGCATCCAGCATGTTTTCCAATCTGCTAACACCAGGTTTCAGACTACAGTTGACCATGTGAAATCCAGTTCTCTTAACTAGTAGGCTATGGGGCTGGTCAGATTTTGCTTTTTAATATGAATAAGGCTATACATTTTCTAAAATAAGCTTGATTTTATTTTTCTCAATAATAATTTGGAGAAGAATGAAACTAGACTTATCTTTCACCATATACAAAAACAAACTCCAAATGAATTAAGACTTAAACATAAAACCCAAAACAATAAAGTTACTGGAAGAAAACAGAGGTAAAACAATTTGGGACATTGGTAATGGCAAGGAGTTCATGAGTAAAACCTCAAAAGTATAAGCACTAAAACCAAAAATGAACAAGCGGGATTATATCAAACTGTAAAGCTTCTGTATAGCAAGAGAAACAATCAGTAGAGTGAAGAGACAACCCACAGAATGTGGCAAAACATTCATATACTAGCTATATGACAAGGGATTATAATCAAAATACACAAAAAAATTCAACAACAAAAACAAATAATCAGATAACCCCATTTAAAAACTGGGCAAATGGGGCCAACAGGTTGCATGGAGGTTAAGGTGGCTAGCTCTTACCTGACCAACTGTACAGTTCAAGTCCCAGACCCAGTGACTTGAAAAACATGCCAGGTGCATGTGCATGCTTGCCTGAAAACCCAAGAGGAGAATGGAGGACAAAGGATTGCAGTATGGCCATTTCCCTTGGAGAGTGATTTCTCACTTTCCCCTCTGGCTTTCTTTCTGTATCTCTCTCCAGGGAGAACACATCTCCTGTAGCAGACTGGAAAAAAAAAAATGGAGGGGGGGTGCAAATGACCTGAATAAACTGTTTTCAAAAGAAATCATACAAATGGCAGGCAAACATAAAAAAAGTTCTCACTAGTTCTACTAGATTAAAACCATGAGATATCATTTCACCTTTTACAATGGCTATTCTCAAAAAGACAAAAATAATAAATGCTGGTGAAGATACAGAGAAAGGAGTACTCCTTTCTACTGTTAGTGAGAATGTAAATTAGTACAGCCATTATGGAAAACAATATTGAGGTTCCTTAAAAAGTTAAGAATAGAACTTATTTATGATCCAGCATTCCCACTACTAAGTATATATCCAAAGGAGAGTAAATTAGTATTTGCAAAAATGTCTGCACCTCAATGTGTATTGCAACACTCTTCACAGTTATTGATATGCAGCAACCTAAGTGTCCATCAGCTCACTAATGGATAAAGAAAATGTGGTCTGCATATACACAAGCATACAATGGATTACTATTCAGTCGTTGAAAAGGATGAAATCCTGTCATTTAGTATTAAATGGGTGAGCCTGGAGGTCATTATGTTAGGTGACATAAATTGAGCATAGAAAGAGAAATAATCACATGTTCCTCTTTTGTAGAAATTGAAAAAATAGCCTCATAGAGGTAGAGGGATAAAAAAAATACATGCTGGAGATAAGGGAGAATTGGGGGAAGGGGCAGGATAGAGGAATGTGAATAATAGAAGTAAAATTGTAGGGAGACCCTGTGGTGTGGTGGATAAGGCAGCTGGTTTCCACACAGTTGACTGTGCAGTTCAAGCCCTTGACCTGGCAGTTTGAAAATTGCACTGAGTAAGTGTATGCTGAATTCCCACAGGAGGGAGAAATGGAGAAGGGATTGCAGCATGATCTTACTGCATAGGGGTGCTTTCAGTCTTCCTCTCTCTTTCTCTCTGTCTCTCCAGTGAGTGCCTGCTCCCTCTGACAATTGTTTTTTTAAAGAGGAAAGAAAATTGCAGAGATAGGAGGAACAATTTCGAGCATTATAAAATACAATGGGGAGAATATAGATAGCAATAACTTTATATGTATCTCAAAGTAACTGAAAAGGGAGGATTTATTCACTGCATAGATAATGATAGATGGTTAAGATGATAGGTATGCTAATTAACCTGAATGAATTATTACACAGGTATTCTTGTAGTTTAGAATTATATTATTCCTCTGTAGTTATGTACAATTATCACGTTAGTTTAAAAATATTTTTTAAAAATTAAAACCAAATGAAAAACAATTATTTGGAGATTTTTCCAAATTAGTATTTATTTATTTATTTATTTTTTAAAGAATTGTTTTATTCAACTTTATTTATTTTAACTTGACCAGAGAGGGACAGAGTGAGAGAGAGAGGGAAAGTAAGAAAGCAAGCCACTGGATCTGGGACTTGAACCATGGTCAGCCATGTGGGAGTCCAGCACCCTTATCCACCATGCCACCTGCCAGCCCCTCCAAGTTAGTGTTTAAATAGTTCTTCATTATTAAAACTGTATAAAATTCTATAGTCTGGATAATTACATTTAAATATACATAATTATTTGCCCATCATTAGACATTTTAAATTATTTTTAATGTTATAATGTTAACTACAGTGCTGTAGTGAACACACATGTACATGTACCACACACAGAATTTTGTACATATGTGAGAATATTTGTGCAAGATAACTTTCAAGAAGTGGAATTCTTAAGTCAAAAAGATGGTCTCATAGAACGTTGATGTTATGTTGTATTTTAGAAACTTAAAAAATGAAACTGCATGTTTAGATGTTATAATTATTCTTTTTCTTGAAAGGTTTCGACCAAACACTAGAGAACTGTGGTGTTATAATGCTGTGGTTGCTGATGCCAGACTCCCCTCTGCGACAGACATGCAGTCAAGATGTAGTATTTTAAGTCCTGAGCTTGCTTTACCAACAGGATCGAGGGCTCTAACCACTCGATCTCATGCAGCTTTGCACATTTTAGGTAGGATTGCTATTTGATGTAGAGGTAATTTGCTTTAATGTGTGTTATGTCGAGAGGTTTTCTTGTTTTTCTTTGTTTTAGTAAATTTATATGTCATTTTGTCATATTCATTAAAAATTAACTAGTATTAAGTACAAAATAAGATAAATTCTCTGAGGCTTATCCTACAAAAATGCAATACATGAGACTTGTACTATAACAGAATCGGTATGCCTAAGTTTAAAGCTGTCCTGAATATAATTTTTCTAATAGATAGATTCTTAAAAGTAATGCTTTCTCTTAACTTGAATATGTAAACTGTTAGAAATATAAACTATTCAATGATATGATTTTTAATTATATACATTATTTTTAAAGTCTATAAAATACTACATGAATTTCATACATGCTACTTTTTACATAGTACGATTTCCTACAAAACATCAATTTCATGCCTATTCAATTACTTTAAGATAAAGCACTTTTACTGAAAATTTTATTATTGTCTTTTAATTATTCTTAAAAAGAATAATTTATGTTTGGGCCAGCTAGTGGCATGGTGATTAAGGTGGCTTGATCCCACATGGCCAGTTGTACAGTTCAAGTCCTGGACCTGGTGGCTTAAAAACATACCACTTACGTGTGCATGCATGCCCCCCCCCAAAAAAAAATAAAAATGGAGAGAAGGGATTGCAGTGTGACAATCCCCTATGGAGAGTGCTTTTCCTCTGTATCTCTCTTTCTTTCTCCAGCAAGCAGACACACCTTCTAGCAAATTTTAAAAAAGAAAGAAAAAAAGAAAAATTTATGTTTATCTAGCACTTGTAGTTGTGAGATCATATGCTTAAATATAATTTATAGATCATAAATATAATTCCCTATTTCTTTTGTCTCAAATTTCATTTGGTAACCATTGTAAACATCGAAACTAACGTTAGTTAAAGTTATTTCAGGCTATTGTGTCTTCCTCAATCAAACAAATTTAGAGAATTTCATTAAGGGGAGAACCTAGTCAGAAAGGATTGAAGGCTAAGCAATTCTAGCTTTTTAGAGATTCAGTTTTGTGCAAAACATTGTCATGCAGCAAGTGTTTAAGTTTGATAATTACCTGAGAGAGAAACTTTATTGCTTTTCAGTAACCTTCCATGAAACATTGTTTAAAGCTTGGAATAAATTTATTTAAGACATTCTCACTTATTTTACTTATTTTAATTTATCCCTGTAGTGTTTAATACATCAATACTGAAAGAAATTTTAATTTCAATGAATTAATTTTTGTTTGTTTGTTGTTTTAGGTTGTCTTGATACCTTGGCAGCTATGCAGGATTTAAAAATGGGTGTCGCAAGTACAGAGGAGGAAACTCAAGCAGTAATGAAGGTTTACTCCAAAGAAGATTATAGTATAGTAAACAGGTTTGAAAGTATGTATACTTAGATTTAGGAAATATTGTTCTATAACTGAAACACATATGGATATTTTTAAACATGGATGGTTATTTATGTCTTGTAGGTCATGGAGGGGGCTGGGGTTACTCTGCCCATTCAGTAGAAGCTATACGTTTTAGCTCGGATACTGACATTTTACTTGGTGGTCTTGGTCTCTTTGGAGGTAGAGGAGAATATACTGCTAAAATTAAGGTAATGTTCACTGACACTATTGCCCTTTTTTGTTTGAAGATGATGGTTTTAGCCAACAAAAAGTATATGTTAAGGCATATTTGCTGGTCCCAAAAGCAGGGCAGCAGGTTGGTGACTAAGCTTTAAGGACCTTTATATGGTGCTCTAAGGTGGAGACAAGAAACTGCTGAAGAGTTTTAGATAAAGGAAGTATACTGATTAGATGCTTACTTTTATGAGAGTAGTAAGGGGCATTAAAAAAAAAGGCAAAAACACTCAACTTTCTGGAATAAGGTTTAGAGCAATGAGAAAATGGTGATGAGACAAGTGTTTCATTTTTCTTTTTTTTTTTTTTTAAAGTTTATTTAGTTCTCTGGGGTGATGGTGGGGGCTACTCTCAACAGAGTCTTCATGCTACCATTTACCTCCAGTCTCAGCCAGCCAAAGTGACAACCATGTGCATGTACACCCAGCATATACAGGGAGACCTCAGGACATGAGCCCAAGACCTCAGCTTATGGCTTCATCATCTTGGAACATTGCATTACCACTGTTCTACCTCGGCTGGCCTAATTAGTCATTATTGAAGCATTCCAGCCAGTAACAGAAAATGGGGTTGAATCGACAAGCTTTGGTACCAGCAATAGACCATGTAGTGATGGCAGAGGAATAGGGAAAAGGGCCTGATCCATGTTTTTTATCTGAGTGACTAGGTAGATGAGGATGCCATTACTCAGAGCACGGAAAGCAGGAGAGACGTATGGATCACTTTAGAACTAGAGAGACTGAGGTGCCTGGGGGATTCAGTGACAATTATTGAGAATACAATCTGGGCCAGAGACATATTTCCAAGTCATTAGCATATAATTGAAAAATTTAGACAGGTAGCATAGTAACTGTCCAAGTAGTTTAATGCATTTCAATGTTTTATCTGTCCCGCTTGTAATTTATTTGCTATAATTCTCCAGCAAAATAAAGATTCTTTAAAAATATATGTTAGTCAATTTTTAAAAAAGATCCCTGCCTCATAATTATCCTTTTTTGTTTACACTTAATTTCATAACCTTTTCCTACTTGATACCTTCTTTTCCCTTGCCCAGAATCTGTAGTCCTTCCGTCCCTTTTTAAAAAAACTGATTAATTTTTAAAAGATATATTCCATTTTTTTCATGAACTTTTGAAGTCTCCTTATGTATGTGTTATAGTATAATATATCGATACTTATATACAGAGTAATGGTCAAATCATGGTAAAACCATGATTCTCCATTCTCTCTGGGATTTTGGGTGTGAATGCACACACTCTGGTGTGATTTTCAAGTGACTGGGTCTGGGACTCGAACCACAACCAGCCATGTGGGAGTCCAGCACTTAACCCCCTTACTACATACTGGCCCTTGGTTAATTGGGGAAAAAAAAAAAAACCTGCTGGAGGGCAAGTGCACTTGACAGGGAGAGAGAGAGGGAAAGCAAGCAACCCCAAATGGGTGTACCTAGTGTTTTTCAAGTCTCTGGGGCCAGAATTTGTACCATGGCTGCACACATGGCGTCCTTTAATCACTATATAACATACCTGTCATAGCTGTCTGACTTGGTAAAACCATTTTTTTAATGCTCTTCATGTCTTCTTTTGTCATGCCATGTTACTTTGAACTATTTTTTGTTATTCCTAGCCTTATTTTTGCTAGATATTTTTCTGAGCATTCCACAAATATTATTTTATTTAATTTTCACTAGTACTGTGAAGTAGGCACTATTAATGTCCACCCCCTTTTAGGATCAAACATCTAGTAAGTGGTAAAGGAAGAGTCTACCTCATTTTCGAAATTCTCCTAGATAAAATGCCTCGGTTGAATTTTCTCCCCTTTCATATGTTTGAATCAGGTACAAAACTTCTCATGTAGAGCTATCTAGAGCATTTGATATAAGTGGATAAACATATAAATTTGGAAAACTGAGATAAATACAGACCATGAAACAATGTGTGTATTTCTTAGTTGTAATGTATATGTTGGTATATTTCACTTAATAACATTAAAACAACAGATACTTTCATGTTTCACATTCTTGAGGTCCAGCATTTATTGGACACGTGAAAAATTATAAACACATTATTCAGCAGAGTAACATAGCTGTCTGACTGGAGGAAACCTGTTTTCCACCCTTCCGCAGCTATTTGAGTTAGGTCCTGATGGAGGAGATCATGAAACTGATGGAGACCTTCTTGCAGAGACCGACGTGTTGGCCTATGACTGTGCTGCCAGGTAAATGTTTAGTCATTATTCAGTGTAATCCTTACACACTTAAAATTAAAATTTATTATAAGTAAATAAAATTTTTTAAAAGAGTTTGAGATAATCTGCTATAATTATCAAATACTTGATCATTGTATATTAGGGTGATACCTTTTTCTTTAGATGTCCTTTATTCTCTTAACCCCAAGTATGACAAATATACATTCGTCTACTCTGTTACCTAGAACTTTGTAACTTGTTTATATCCCTTAGCAAATGATCTTATTTATACATGTACTTTTATTTTTTCCTAAATTAGTAACCTTTTTGGTGGTGGAACTGTGTGTAGGCTCAGTTCTAAACACTGTCTAAATTTACTCAGTCCTCAGAGCAACTTTATGAACAAGACATTATTTTCATCCCAGTTTTCAAATCAAGAAACCAAGATACAGAAAGGATGTAGTAACTTATGTAAGGTTTTCCAGCTAGCCTCTCACAAAACTGGGTTTTGAACCCAAGTCACCCAGCTCCAAAGCTGTTCCCTTAACCTCTCAAAACACCGTAGCTGGGGACCAGCAGTTGGTATAATGGCTATGTCGCTAGACTCCCATGTAGTTGACTGTGGTTCGAGTCCCGGACCTGGTGGCTTAAACTCACGCCAGGCACATGTGCATGTGTGCCCAAGATCCCAAGAGGAGAATGGAGGAGAAGGGAATGCAGCGTGGCGATCCCCCCTGGGGGGTGATTTCTTGCTCTCTGTCTTTCTGGCAAGTGTACATGTCCTATAGCAAAAAAAAAAAAATTCATTTTTTCAGCAAAATTTTTATTTTATTTACACCAATATAAAATTTTCACCTATTTTAATATGAAAGTTTTATAACATTTAAGCATATTATAGAATCTGAGAAGAGGGAATGGAAATGTAATTCTATCATCATAATTATATCATAATTCTATTGTCAGCTTTTATTTATGTTCTTAAGACTTTTAAAATACAAGGATTTTAATGTTTGACAGGAATGTGTTAATATAATTAGTTTTATGTTTTTGTTAATATGGGATTTTTAAAAAAATATGTATTACAAAGAGATGCAGAGACATTGTCTTTGACTCACTAATTTTTCTCAGAGAAAAATATGCAATGATGTTTGATGAACCAGTTCTCTTGCAAGCTGGATGGTGGTATGTGGCCTGGGCTCGAGTGTCAGGACCCAGCAGTGACTGTGGATCTCATGGGCAAGCTTCTATCACCACAGATGATGGGTAAGTGAAGTGTGTGAAACAAGAAGTATTACTTAAGCATCTCTCAGTTCTGTTTGTGGAACATTGTTTTGAAATCTCAGAAAGACTTACAACATGATCAAAAGGTTAGGAAGACTAGAGCATTATATAATTACTAAAAATTGAATTCATGTAACCTCATATGAAGTTGGTTAGCTAGAATCAAGAGATAATAGACTACTGTTCTTTGCTCATGTCAAATAGCCTTTGTATGTATTTCTGTCTGTTAAATTGCTCAAAAGCTTTAATACCAAATTGGAAGTTGTTTAGAGAAAGCTGACAAGGATATTGAGGAATTTGGAACCATAAATAAGAAGATACTTTTTTATTATATTTGGCAGTGCCTATCAAAACAGTTTGTAAATGACAAAGCTTCAGAAATGGATGGTATTGCTTTAATAAGTTGTAGTCGAAATTTTACTGTTTAGGATAGGTTTTGGCCAAGCAGATGGTGGGGAGGTTTAGACAGCTGGATCCCACATGGCCAATTAGGAACTTCAAGTACCAGACAAGACGGTTTGAAAAACACACTAGGTGTGTATACATGTGTGCCCTAAATCCTGAGACTGGAAGGGAGAAGGGATTGTGGAGTGACCATCCCCTCTTGAGAGGGGGTGATTTCTCACTTTCCCTCTGTCTCTCTCTCTCTGTCTCTCTCTGGCAAGTGCTCACGCCCTTTGGCAAAATTCTAAAATAAAGGGGAAAAAAAGAAAATTTACTGCTCTGGTTAAAGCTGAGCTGGAATACTAGGAGGACAGCTGTTTACCTGTGAATTTCCAATCAAGTTGAACTCCTTCAGTTTACTGAGGAAGCCTTTCAGAGCTAGCACTAAAATGAGGACAATACTGTTTTGCTTTTCTCTTTCTCTTTAAAGAATGAATCATTTTCATTAATATGAGATTTAGAGACATAATTGTTAAGTTTTTTATTTTCTTTAAAAAATCTTAGATTATGACTTTTTTATCTTTTTTTTTTTTTTCTCTCCTTAGGGTTGTCTTCCAGTTTAAGAGCTCAAAGAAATCAAATAATGGTACAGATGTTAATGCTGGTCAGATACCTCAATTATTATACAGGTATCAGCCTACTTATAATTAATTAATGGTTTTTTCTTTTGTTATAGTGAGGTAGAACCATTTTAAAATAAATGACATAGTAAAGGAAAATTATTTGAAGCATTCAACAAATTATAATGCAGTGGTAAAAATTTAACAAAAACGTTTAATTTGGTTAACCTTTTACATATTTTTTTAAGCAACTCTCTACACTGGGCTTAATCATAAACTTTACCAAATGACTCAGATTATCTGTATTATGCCAGTGACAATATTTTAATAACTTGTTTTTTAATCCGTTGATTTTTTTTTTTACCAATTTTAGAATAAAATTTGTTTCAGAAAAATGAAATCATGGTGGGGGCACTTTAAATGTAGGCCTAATTGATATATTGTTGTCTGATGTTTCTGTTCATATTGTGATGGAATGAGTTAGAAAATCCCTTACTGTTGGTAAATTTCTATCCTTAATTAAAATATCAAGTAACGTGCTCATATGGTGGTATTTATTATACTTTTAAAATCTAAGACATTTTGGGGACCAGCAGTTAGCTTAATGGCTATGTCGCTGGACTCCCACATAGTCGACTGTGGTTCGAATCCCAGACCCGGTGGCTTAAACTCATGCCGGGTACATGTACATGCGTGCCCATGATCCCGAGAGGAGAATGGAGGAGAAGGGATTGCAGCGTGGCCATCCCCCCTAGTGGGTGATTTCTCGTTTTCTGTCTCTCTCCAATTAGGAACTTCAAGTACCAGACAAGACGGTTTGAAAAACACACTAGGTGTGTATACATGTGTGCCCTAAATCCTGAGACTGGAAGGGAGAAGGGATTGTGGAGTGACCATCCCCTCTTGAGAGGGGGTGATTTCTCACTTTCCCTCTGTCTCTCTCTCTCTGTCTCTCTCTGGCAAGTGCTCACGCCCTTTGGCAAAATTCTAAAATAAAGGGGAAAAAAAGAAAATTTACTGCTCTGGTTAAAGCTGAGCTGGAATACTAGGAGGACAGCTGTTTACCTGTGAATTTCCAATCAAGTTGAACTCCTTCAGTTTACTGAGGAAGCCTTTCAGAGCTAGCACTAAAATGAGGACAATACTGTTTTGCTTTTCTCTTTCTCTTTAAAGAATGAATCATTTTCATTAATATGAGATTTAGAGACATAATTGTTAAGTTTTTTATTTTCTTTAAAAAATCTTAGATTATGACTTTTTTATCTTTTTTTTTTTTTTCTCTCCTTAGGGTTGTCTTCCAGTTTAAGAGCTCAAAGAAATCAAATAATGGTACAGATGTTAATGCTGGTCAGATACCTCAATTATTATACAGGTATCAGCCTACTTATAATTAATTAATGGTTTTTTCTTTTGTTATAGTGAGGTAGAACCATTTTAAAATAAATGACATAGTAAAGGAAAATTATTTGAAGCATTCAACAAATTATAATGCAGTGGTAAAAATTTAACAAAAACGTTTAATTTGGTTAACCTTTTACATATTTTTTTAAGCAACTCTCTACACTGGGCTTAATCATAAACTTTACCAAATGACTCAGATTATCTGTATTATGCCAGTGACAATATTTTAATAACTTGTTTTTTAATCCGTTGATTTTTTTTTTTACCAATTTTAGAATAAAATTTGTTTCAGAAAAATGAAATCATGGTGGGGGCACTTTAAATGTAGGCCTAATTGATATATTGTTGTCTGATGTTTCTGTTCATATTGTGATGGAATGAGTTAGAAAATCCCTTACTGTTGGTAAATTTCTATCCTTAATTAAAATATCAAGTAACGTGCTCATATGGTGGTATTTATTATACTTTTAAAATCTAAGACATTTTGGGGACCAGCAGTTAGCTTAATGGCTATGTCGCTGGACTCCCACATAGTCGACTGTGGTTCGAATCCCAGACCCGGTGGCTTAAACTCATGCCGGGTACATGTACATGCGTGCCCATGATCCCGAGAGGAGAATGGAGGAGAAGGGATTGCAGCGTGGCCATCCCCCCTAGTGGGTGATTTCTCGTTTTCTGTCTCTCTGTCTTTCTCTGTCTGGCTGGCAAGCGCACGTGCCCTGTAGCAAAAACCTCTCCAAAAAAAAAAAAAAAAAATCTAAGACATTTTATTTCTTTACAGTAATCCAGACACATGTGGAAGGCATGTGCCTATTTGTGTGTCTGTTTGTAGATTATTACAATAATTTTAGAATAGAGAATTGAAAATAATATAAACTCTTGAGTTGAAATACTAAAAAATTCAAAGAAAATATCTGTAGAGCAGTTATTCTGTGTCCATATCTTACTTTCTAATAATCACTTAAAGAATTAGAATGTTACAAACCTCATTTTTCCCAGAAGCTAATTTTTGTTTATTAGCTTTTTAAGCAAATAGAACGTATCAAGTTGTGTAGGACCACGCCTGGGTACTACTAGTTAACTAACTTTTAATAGAAGTATTAAGAAAGAGCATAAGTTACATACATTCTTTATTAGGAGGAGAGTGCCTCTACACTTAGGGTTACAAAGGTGAGATTTGAAGGAAGTGCTCATATGCTAACAACTTTGTTTAGCTTTTAAAAAATGTTTCAAGAAAGCCCCATATTGGCATTTTACCTGGAAAAATTTTTTTTTCATAAATAATTTAATTATTTTACTATTCCAAAAGTGTGTTTTTTTGTTTTTGTTTTTGTCTTTGTTTTTTTGAAAGAGAAATTTTTACTGTAGGGCATGTGTGTTTGCCAGAGAGATAGCAAGTGAGAAACCACTCCCCCAAGGGTATGGCCACATCGTAGTCCCTTCTCCTTCATTCTCTTCTTCGGATTTTGTGCACACACACATAAGCCCAGTAGGAGTTTTAAGCTGCCAGGTCCGGGACCCAAACTGAGGTCAACTACATGGGAGTCAAGTGATGTAACCACTTTGCCATCTGCTGGTCCTTCGAAAATGCATTTTTTAGAAGAATAATGTCATTGGACTCTCCAACCTAATTTTATGTCTACTACCTTCAGACTTCCAACAAGTGATGGCAGTGCTTCAAAAGGAAAACAGCAAACCAGTGAACCTGTACACATTTTAAAGAGATCTTTTGCAAGAACTGTGTCAGTGGTAAGCAAGTTTTAAAATTTTTAGCTTTTTTATTTGCTACTCTGCTTCATTCTGAGGTGTAGAGTTTAACCACTATTCTGTGCATTTATCTATTAGATCATCGGGGAAGTCATGACATATTTTTCTATGCAAAAAATGCATCATGACTTTCCCAATGACCCAGTTGCATGCTTTATGAACCAGTTTGGTTTTGCATTAGCATTTATATTCTAGGCTAAAGATAATACACACTTTAAATAATGAAGAAATGGAGATATTGCCTGTGATGTTAACCCTATTCCTGTGCCCAGCTGATAGACCTTACTATTTCCATAATAACTGGTGGCTTGTCTAATAAGTCATTTCTGGATGCTTATGCTGAAGGAATTAGAAAGTGAGTGAAAAATTAAGCATGAGGTGGCCCTAAAAGTTAATGTGTGAGGAACTACGTAGAAAAGTTACATACCTAACTAGAAACTACTTCACCATCTCTGTTCTACACTCAAAGATTCATGACTATTAGGGCTGCCAATACAGAATGGAAAGTCAACATAATATAATCGAAAGATTATAGTATATTTATTCAGGAAGTCCAAGTTAAGTTCTTGCTCTTTTGTTTATTGATGGTTCCTATGCAAGTTATCTAAATTAATATCATTATTACAAATTTCTAATGAGATTAGGGATATAAAATGCTTTTTGAATTATAAGGCACTATATGAATGTGATTTTTCATGTAGCTGGTAGTCTCTCACGTTAGAAAAATTCATTGGAAAATTTTTTTTTTTTTTACTTTTAAATGTTTTTTAAGCTATAAAATTAACACATCAGGACCAGCAGTTAGCATAACAGCTATGTTGCTGGACTCCCGTGTAGTCAACCACTGTTCAAGTCCCAGACCCGGTGGCTTAAACTCACGCCAGGCGCATGTGTGTGTGCCCAAGATCCCGAGAGGAGAATGGAGAAGGGATTGCAGCATGGCCATCCCCCCGGGGAGTGATTTCTCACTTTCTGTCTCTCTGTGTCTCTGTCTTTCTGGTGAGCGCATGTGCCCTATAGCAAAAATCTCTCTTAAAAAAAAAATTAATGCATGTCTCAGATTAGAATGGAATGCAATAGGGGTAAATCTATGCTAAGATATATTAAAGTTCTTTACCCATTCCTCTATTATTCCCTTATATGCCTATAGTTTACATTTTGGTATATGTCCTTTAGACCATTTTAATACACATAAACTTATTAGTGGGTATAGGATGCTATACAACATAAAAAAATCTTATTCTGTTTTGTTTTAAAATAAGGTTTTTTGTCTTCCTTTTAAAAAAGTTCAAAATGTATGTCATGGACCT